>NC_137978.1:53154270-53304270 GCF_963924665.1 Micromys minutus | reverse complement strand
TCCCACCTTCCTCAGTTCCCTAGAGAAATATCACCAAGCAAGCAGGAAGTAGTCAGAGATCACGATGACCCTATTCCTGCTACACCATCACCTTTTCTAATTCTTTTTTTTTTTTTCTTTTCAATTAAACCAAAATGGGGAATGCTAGCATTCTGGGTAAGCTCCACCCCACAGTTACCTGGCAACAGACAGGTATGCCTGACCCTATAAAAGGGGATGCTTGCCCCCTCCTCCCTCTCTTACTCTCTTCCCCTCTTCCCCCTTTGTCCCTTCTCTCCCCATTTTCCCTCCCTCCTCTCTCCACGTGCTTATGGTTGAGCCTCTACTTCTCTGCTTTTCTCTCTCTCTTTCTCTCTCTCTCTCTCTCTTTCTCTTTCTCTCTCTCTCTCTCTCCCCTCTGCCTTTCCCTGTCTCTACTACCCTCTTAACTTCCCTCCCCATGCCCTGAATAAACTCTATTCTCTACTAAACCATCCTGTGACTGGTTCCTTGGGTGTTGGGGGGGATGCCTCTACATGGCCCCACAGAGGCACCCCCTTCCCCACACCTTACCACACTTCCAAAGAACATATCCCACCTTTATCTTTTTATAAACACATCGGCCAGGATGTAACGTGTGAAAGAGGAATTTTAAAAAAGCAGTGAAGGCAGCAACCATACCAACCCCTTGTGGCTATTATGGGAGCTGATAAGAGAGTGACTGTTAAAACCTAAGAAACTGTCTAAAAGTTCAGCTGTGCTAAATAAATGATACCTGTCGCAGCCCAAGGTGTCACCATTAATCTCCATTCGTTAATCATACCGAGGAGATAACAGCTTCTTCCCGGTCCCCTAAGGTCATTTTGTGCCCCCCAAACTGGGAATAGTAGAGAAGAAAAAGAGCAAAGGGGAAGCAGGAATGTGGCTCGGTGACAGACCGCTGGCATGGTGTGTGTGTGTGTGTGTGTGAGTCCCTGGGAGTTTGTCCCCAGCACTGCAAAAGAAAAAGTGAGACCCAGAGTGGAGAACCTACATTTACAGACCCAGATGGTCTGCAAGGTTGTTTCTACCCATCCACAGAATGGCAGCGGAAGATGGACGTAATTACTGTCACTTAGCAAATGGAACAAGGGATGACCTGCAGGCCACAGTGCAGCTGGTGTGGGGGGAGCTGCGTGGGAATCCCAGGAGCTTGAAAGAGCCTTCCACTCCCCCTGTTCCCAGTCCGGATGGAATGTTGATAGACTAGCCACACCAGCCACCCTCTGCAGGCACCAGCGGGCAGGCCCGGCTGGCCGAGAGCCACACTACACAGCTCTGTAGTCATCCGCAGCCACAGTGGAACAGAGTGCCCTGCAGGAACCAGAAGGCTCTTCTCTGTGGGTGCACAGGGTGGGCCTGTGAGGTACCTCTAGGGCCCCCCCTACCTGCTTCATAGGATTTATCCCTTGACCCCCACAACAGAGCTTAGGCCTCTTCCTCCCAACCAGAGCAGCCGCAGTCTATCTAGCAGAGTCGGGTGATTCGGGCCACTCTCGGGGGTCTCACCAGGGTTTGCCCAGGTCTAGTGGCCCCCCAACCTTCCCCTGGAATAGTGAGCAGCTAATGGCTCAGGACAAGACATGCTAACTCAGCAGAGACGCCCTGGGATCTGATATGCTCTAGCTTTGCAGGGAAGGGATCTCTGTATCTAGATGGGTCCCTCAGAGAACCAGGCCTGTGCTAAGCCCAGGATGCAGCCACTTCCTTCAAAGATAGCAGCCTGGATCTATGGCACATGCACCCTAGCCTCTGCAAGCATTTTCCTGTAGCTTTGACTTCTGATGGCTTGGAGAGCCTATGGAAGTTACCAGCGGGGGGGAGCCTGAAGGAGACCAGCTTCAATGGCTTTACCTCAGCGTGAGCCTTCTTTGACCTTATCGTTTTTCCTTTTGATTTACCCTAAAATAGGAACATGCATGCATGCATGTGTATTCGTGTGTGCATGCAAGCTTGTGTGTGTGTGTATGTGTGTGTGTGGGGTGTGTGGTTCCTGGGGGACTATTAACTAAGAATAATTTATCCAAGAAATTTGTTATGTTAGAATTACCAATTAGATATGATTATAACTTACCATGGCTAACACTGTGCTACTGTTGGAAATCTGAATCCCATTAAAATCTAATTAGCATATATTAAGTCAAAGGCGGTTTCACTGCGGTGCGCCAGACCAGCGGGTTGGAGCTGTGACAGGAGAGCACGTGGGCCTTCCCTACTCAGCAGGCCTGGCC
The DNA here is from genome assembly GCF_963924665.1 of Micromys minutus. Taxonomy (NCBI): domain Eukaryota; kingdom Metazoa; phylum Chordata; class Mammalia; order Rodentia; family Muridae; genus Micromys; species Micromys minutus. Next base: position 53,302,021 of record NC_137978.1, on the reverse strand, counting down.
CTTCTGCCCCTGTGCCTAGGTGTGTGGCAGGGGCCGTGGAGAGGGGCATTTTAGGAGAGAGTTATGGTCCCAAGGCTTTGTCTGTTGATGTGTGACTGGGGCTTCTAGAAAGCTGGAGTGGCCAACCTGGGCATCCTGCTCTGGGTGACTGGACGCTGATGTCACAGAGCATCCTTCCTGGGATTTCATGGGTGGCAGGTTGCCCAGTGATACCAGCCAGCACCTCTGTCCTGACCTTTAGGGACCTGTGTCAGTTCAGTGTCACATGGCCACCAAGACACAGGTCAGCACTGTGGCTCAAGTGCTTTCCTCATTGTTGTCATTTTTAACCAAAGTCTCTGTATGACTGGCTAGAGGAGGGAGTGGGGTGGACCTGCATTCAGGTCCTGGTCGGGGTCTTACCAACAGTGGGAACTGAGCCAAGCCGTATGTCTGGCGCCGTCAGCTGAGGCCCACAAAGACGGACACTGTGGTCTGAGATGATGTCCCAGAGGGATTTGCTGAGGACAGTGGCTCAAGCTGTGACTGCTGAGTTTTTCAAGGGACTGTCCTACTTTTGTGTAAAGGTTAGCTTAGGTCAAAGTGCAGCACATACTGTCTTCCTGCCGCTCAGTAAGGGAAGGGTGAAAGTCCCCAGGACAGAAGCTGTTCCTGTCCTACCGCCACTGGGCGTGGCCACAGGTCTTGTTTAGGCTGTGGTCATGGCAATGGGCTGCCATGCACATGAACTTTGCACACATTTGTCCGGTCAACCTCATTACTTTGGTGTCTGTGTCATGAGAACATACTCCGGGGCCAACTGCACCAAGGGCAAGAGGTTTATGATGCAATGCTGACTGAGCCAAATCCGCAGAGGCTGGAATGCTCTTGAATGCTTGAAGATTCGGATACATCAGGGAAGTTTGTTACACGGCAGTAGCTGGCTGATACATCAGGGAAGTTTGTTACACGGCAGTGGCTGGCTGATACATCAGGGAAGTTTGTTACATGGCGGTGGCTGGCTGATACATCAGGGGAGCTTTTCACACAGCAGCGGCTGATTGATGTATCTGGGGAGTATGTCACAGGCCAGTAGCTGACTGATACACCAGGGAAGTTTGTCACACAACAGTTGCTGACTGATACATCATAGGACTCCTGTATATGGTGAGAAGAAGTAAATGTGGCCTTGAGGGCAGGAAGAGGACAAGGCCCTCTGCTCTGATCACACTTTCTTGTCAGTCGCCACCAGCCCAATTGTTGTCAAGGGTCTCAGCAAATGGCACCTGCCTAAGCTCCTCTGGGCTTCCTCCCAGACTCTGTTTTCACGCACCCCAGCATTTTCTCTGTATCCCACAAAACACACAGTGATGCCCATGAGATATGTCACCCACTGTGTTCCTGTCACCTCATGGGAGGGAAGAAATCTGGGAAGGTTGGGTGCCCAGCATTGCCATACAGAAAGGCACACTCCTGGGTCTGGAAGGCAGGGACTCACTGTGTAGCTGGGTCACCCTTTCCATTACTGAAGCACAGGCCCACTCAGAGCAACTAAAGAAAGGCGCTGTCAATCATGTCAGGGAGAGGACGGGATGGAGAGGTGACTGGTCACATCGCATCCTGTCAAGACCCAGAGGGATGAACGCTGGACGAATGCTCTCTTTCTCCTTTTTTCCTCAGTCCTGGGTCTGAGGCATTGAGCCCCCCTTTCAGGATGATCTTCCCTCCTTGGGTCAAGCCTACTGAGAACATCTTCTGAGAACACCCCAGGGATGTGTATTTCCATAGGATTCTGAGTCTAGTCCAGTTAGCTATCAAGATTAAGCATCTTAGTACCTCAGGCTAGCTCAGAACATTCTACCTTCCCCCAGGGTTCTGGGGTTAGGGACGACCATGCTTGGCTCTTAACCTCTTCTAAAAGTTCTATCTGTTGGATCAGGGCCGCCCTGAAAAACTTTGTTTTCCTTAGCTGCCTTCTTAAAGGAGCTGTTTTCAAATGCTCGACCCTGAACTTACAGGTGAGGGTGATCCCAAGATCACCTACTCACCGAGCCCCGGTTATCCGGAAAGCAAATGACTCCTCTTCTTATACCCAGGCTTAGAACTCCCAAGGTCTCTCTCTGATGCTGTCCTGGCAGGCACTGGTTCTTTCTGGCATCCTTTCTGTAGCCAGTTGCCCCTAGTCAAGATAGGGTAACAGTTGATCCTCCTGATCCAACCTCCTGCTTGAAAGTCACATTCCAAGATTCTGAGGGTTGTGTGTCAACTTATGGATATGGGAGGAGGAGGCAGGACTCAAGTCATCTCTTAAGAGTGTCCAAAGGAGAGACACTGAGGGCGGTTCCTTCGTTCCACATGTCAGATAGCTGGGATGGACATGCTCTGAATCAACAGTCTTCCCACAAGCAAAGGGTCTGAAGGAGCTGTAGCCAATAGAGGGTGACTTCCATGAAGCTCAGAGAAGCAGGAAAGGGAAGATAGTACTCACGCTCACAGAACTACCCCAGCGCTGGTGTCAAGCTCCACTATGGACCTGGGAGGGGACTCGGGAGCACTGTGGGGTACAGACAGTGGTTTCGCTCAGTCTGGGTGCTGATCATAGGGCTGCACCCCATTTGATACGATACACTGAGCTGTTTGCTTTGGGAATCTAGTTAAGACTATGGAGCCATCTAGGCGGTGGTGGGGAGGCAGAGGCAGGCAGACCTCTGAGAGTTCAAGGTCATCTGGTCTAAAGAGTGAGTTCTAGGACAGCCAGGGCCACACACACACACACACACACACACATACACACACAAAGAATCTGGGGAGAGAACTTAGTTGATAAACTGTTTGCTACACAAACACAGGGAGCTGAGCCTAAGACCCAGATTCCATGCAAAATAAAATGCTTGTGAATGCTCGGTAACCCCAGTATCAGGAAGGAGGGAACACACAGATTCCTGGAGCTTGCTGGCCAGGCAGCCTACCTACCCATGAGCTATAGTTTCTATGAAAAAGAAAAATAAATGAGATGGTTTGCCAGTTAACTGCTTGTTGCTCCACAAAGGTGACCTAGGAAATGTGTGTACACACAGGCACACACACACACACACACACACACACACACACACACACACACAGAGGAGTGCTGAGCCAGCTTCTGCTTCAGGTCTGGCCATGTCCTTGTTTGCATGAGGCGTCACAGGAGATGCTGGGCTGGTGGGAAGTCTGCCATTTCTGAAATTTGGGAGTCTTCCATTGTTTCAAAACCATTTAAAGTACTATTTTAAAACAATCAAAGCAAAACATTTTAGAATTCTTTTCAGATTCTTTTTACCTTTTTTCCTTTTTGTCCTGTTTCCAGTCCAGAAAGGATTGAAATAAAATTTAAGATTAGAAAGAACAACAAAAAAAGGGTAGATCCACTCTGGGCTTTGAGGAGAAGTAGGGTGGGTATAGTGCGTCCTGAGGCTCTTTGCCTGAGAGTGCAGGGGACAGAGTGCCAGTTCATGCCTCCTAAAGAGGGGGAGGGGGAGGGGAAGGGGGAAGAGAGGGGGGAGGGGTGGGGGAGATTGAGGGGAGGGGAGGGAGGGAGAGAGGAGGGGGGATAGAGAGGCAGGGGAGGGGGAGATGGAGGGGAGGGGAGAAGGGGGAGGGGCAGGAGAAGGGAAGGGGAAGATAGAGGGGCAGGGGAGGGGGAGATGGAGGGGAGGGGAGGGGGAGAGAAGGGGGAGGGGAAGGGAAGAGAAGGAAAGGGTGAGGGAGGAGGAGGGGAGGGGGGAGAGAAGGGGAAGGGGGAGGGAGGAGGAGGGGAGGGGAGGGCTGAGGAAGGAGGAGGGGAGGGGAAGGGGAGGAAAGGGGAAGGGGAGGGAGGGGAAGAGGAGGGGAGGGGAATGAAAGGGAGGTAAAGAGGAAGGGAAAGAGGGAAAGGGGAGGGGAGAGAGAAAAAGGAGAGGTAGAGAATATCATGGCTCCTGTTTGTAGAGGAAAGTCTGATGAATATGCTACTTTCTCCACTGTGGTCATAAAACACCTGATTAAAGCAAATAGAGGTGGAAGAATTCCCTTGGCACAGTCCTCCGAGGCGGGGAGGGAATTGGCTACAGGAGCATGAGAGGGTTGCTTGTGTGGCATCCACAGTCAAGAAACAGAAAGACAGTGCTGGTTCTCAGCTCGCTTCCCTACATTCACTCCAGAGACGCATGGGATGGTGCTCCCCACATTTTGGGAAATATGGAGGGTATATTTCCATCTCAGTTAACTGAAAATTCATAGAAAACTACATGGACAATCGTGATTTACCTTCCTACTCTGAGATGCCAAGGAACAAGCCTGTGTCACACAGCTCACCCAGGACTGAGATGGAAGCAGAACAATCTATGTTTGACCCTCATGCTCTGCCAGCTCAGAGGGACGCCTCTCCCTCCCCCACGCCTGCCTCGGCCACCCATCCCCCACCCTCTCCCACTCCTACCCTTGAAGTAGTCAATGTGGGTCTTTGACCCCCAACTTCCCAAGCTCCCGAGCTCTGGGACTGACCATAGAACAATTATTAGCATCATTAATTAATTGTAGTGCTGAGCCTGCAGGCCTCTTTCTGGGGTCCCTGCAGACCCCAAAAACACATTCTATGCAGAATCAGCTTTCCCACTCCCAGCTCACATCCATATCCTAGGCACCAAAGGCCTGAGACATGGGGAGCTCGGACTAAATTATCTCATTAATTCAGGCAGCCTAGAGGGGGATGCCATGCATCACCACGGGCCCTAAAATTAACTGGCCCACCATGCCCTCAGATTTCATTTCCAGCAGCACTTCCGAAGACTTCCTGGAGGACTTCCTGGCATCCAGAACAAGCCAGGAAAAGGTTCTGAGATTCTTAGAAGAAAATAAATCACAAATTTCCTTCTGGGAAAGGAGAAAGGCCACCCGTGCTGAGGCTTTAAGCACAGTTCGATGCTCCCAGGACACTCCCTTAAAGATGTTTAGGGCACAAAGACCATAGTGTGGTTGTGGAGGCCAGAAGTCAATATGCAGGAATAAGACCTCTCCTTACACCCAGTTCTGGAGATCGAACTCAGGTTGCCAGGCTGGGGGGCAAGTGCCTTTATCCCCTGAGCCAACTGTGACCCAGCTACTTAAACAATCTTCTGAGAAAGATCTCCCTATAAAAAGCCATTTGTCTCTGCTAGCCCAGCTTTGCAGCAAGGATTCCTAATTGGGTTAGAATTCTTGACTCTCGGCTGGAGAGGAAGCCCTTTCCCTCCCTGTTGCTTCTCACCCCCTCCCTGCCTTTGGCTCCTGCTTCTGGTCCTTCCTTGGTCTGACGATGGAACCCCAGGGATCAAAAGAGCCCTCTGATTCCTCTTCTGGATCCTCCATCCACTTTCTCTGTGACCTTGGGAAAAACCACCTCCCCTCCTGGGGTGTGGTGGTCACTGCTAATAGAGCTTAACGTTTGGGGATGCTTTTAACTTTATCAAAATGTCCTCGTGCGTTCTCTGAGAGGTGTCGGAGTGTGCTTTATCAAGGCGCTGACTCGGCAAGGGAAATAGCAGAGAATCCAAATCGCCCAGAGCTCCTTGGAAGTGGTCTCCACAGAGGGTTCTCACAGGTGACCCCGCATAACAAGTCCTGGGATTCTCCCCACAACAAAGCATGTCCCTGGATACAGCCCACGCTAGTGTTTCAAATGACGCTGGGACAGCACAGTCCCAGTGTGACCTAAGGATGGAAAGAGCTTCCTTTATCTTCCCTTTTGCTTTTTTTTTTTTTTTAAGCCACCACTCTGAACATTTCAAAGATTCCCAAAAAACGTTCCCCAATTTAATTTTTAAAAATAAAACAAAAGATTCTCTCCTCTTGGGGGCTGGAGAGATGGCTCAGTGGTTAAGAGCACTGACTGATCTTCCAGAGGTCCTGAGTTCAATTCCCAGCAACCACACGGTGGCTCACAACCATCTGTAATGGGATCTGATGCCCTATTCTGGTGTGTCTGAAGACAGCTACAGTGTACTTATATACATAAAACAAATTTATATATATATATATATATATATATATATATATATAGAGAGAGAGAGAGAGAGAGAGAGAGAGAGAGAGAGAGATTCCCTCCTCCTGTGTGGCTTCATGGGAAAAAACAAAACAAAACTGGGCCATTCTTCAGGCTTGTGGCAGCTACTCACTTACCTGTGAAGTAGCTCTAGAGTACCAGGTTACCCTTTAGGAGAGAAGAGAGGGACCCTGCTGCCTTTCTGGACCTCCCACTAGTCCAGGGCAAGCCGCCTCTTCCCCTGCTGGAAAATTCCACTGCTGCTTGCCACCTCGCATCCACCTCATAGGGAAAAAGTCCATTTTACAGATGGGTCTGCTGAGGCTCAGCAAGACAGAAAGGTGATCACCTATTCCTGCCTTCCAGATGACAGTGTGTGTGTGTGTGTGTGTGTGTGTGTGTGTGTGAAGGAGGTGACCTTGCATGCCAGAGGAATTCAATCTCCTAAACTCACAATGGAGGGAATAGACTCCCGAGAGATGCCCTCTCTGCTCTGCAGGACCTGAGGTGTGCATCCACGTACACACTCATAAATAGACGAGGAAATGTGTTTTAATACTTCCCATTCCACCTCTTGAAGATGCCTGCATCTCATCCTGGTCAAATGGGCCAGCCCAAACCCTGTGGGAGGAACCAATGGGGTAGCTCCGAGTACGCTGATGTCTCCTTGGTCAAAACTGACCCATAGCCTTGGCAAGACCAACGGGGAAGTGCTGCGGGGAAGTGATTGGTTTCCTCCAGAGTCCTGTGAGGGTTGGTACCCTGCTCTCCATGGCTGGCAGTCACTGAAGGGGTACTCATCTGTCTAGGACCCCCCTTCCTACCCTCCCCCTGCACTCTCTGCACCACCTCAGCGCACAGCCAGAAATAGGTTCTTGCTCCCTGGAGCTTCTCAGACCAACTTGGAGAAAAACTAGGAGGCAGGAACAGAGAGCCCAAAGTGGGAATCCAAATCAGGAGCAGGCGCTGAATTCTGCCCTGTTGGTCCCTGGGAGGGGTGGGGAAGAGTGAACAGGGCGCTGGGGAGCTACTGAGGACTCTGAGCCTACAGGGCAGAGGGTAACCAGGTTTCTCCAAGGACCTGACTGCCCACCCAACAGATCAAATCACACAAGACCGCTTCCGAGTTAGGGAAGAGCCTCCAACCACCTGCAGTTTCCCCAGACTTATCCAGATGCCCGGGGCTATACTCATAACTCCCTGGCCCCGCTCTGATCCCTCCCCCACTTTTTCCCAGTTCTATTTTTACTACTTATGCAAATCTCCCATCAGGCCTGAGCAAAGTGTGGAGGAAGTGGGCCAGTGCACAGGATATGGGACGGGAGCGACAGATTGCAGCCGCGTACACTGGTAAACACCGTCTAATTGCTTTTTCCGAGGGAAAGTGGTGGGGGCCGGCTCAGAAAGAACACATTACCACTCAGCTGTGTCTGGGCAAGGAGGTGGGCGGGGCTGTCCATGACCTGAGAAGGGGTGATGGGACACGAGGGGTGACCCTGGTGCCGATACCCATCCTTTGGGTCAAGGGTGTATTGCAAAAGGACTGAAAAGTGGGGCTGAGAGCTGGTTGACCAGTTCTCCAGTTCATCTTTACCTGTACCAACATCGCACTGGGCTGTGGCTCACTTGGTAGAGTGCTCACCTAACATGCACAAGGTCCCACCCAGTACAGCATAAACCAGAGATAAGGGTCCAGGCCTGTCATTCTAGCTCTTGGGAAGTGGCGGCAAGGGAATCAGGAATTTGAGGTCATTTATGCAGCCTGAGCTACAGCAGTAATGACAATACCCTCATCTACCCTACCCCCCCCCCATCTACCCTGCCCCTATCTACCCTACCCTAACTGAGAGTTCTGAAGGCTGAGAGCCCAGAGTCAACAAACCCTTACGTGTTAAGATTCAACTCTGGTGTAAGTTATGGTAAGCCGCGGTAAGGCTGGGATTAAGATCCAGGACTGTCTGATGTCAGCGGCTGTGCCTTTGAGCTAAAGAACACCGATAAGGGACAGGGAGTACTCTTGCGTGTGCCGAAGTAACAACAGATCCAAACGCTCATTAAGGACTTATTACATGCCAGGCCCAGGGCTAGGGATAAGACAGCGCTGGTGCTCTTTAGAAGTCCATGATCTATGAAGGCGAGAGGACAGAAATCTTCTGTGGATACAGAAACGGAAGGGAGAACAGTGGCGTGAGAGCAAATGCCCCACAGCAGCCACGGCCCCGAGGAACTGGGGCACAGAGGTCTGTCTCTAAAGATAGGTGACTGGGTCGAGGAACTGGTTTATCGGCCACCACCCCCACATGCCACCCTAAAGCCTGCACTGTGTCCACACCGCCAGCTTGCTCAGCCCCAATAAGCTCTGCACTGGGAGGGAGAAAGAGAAGGGATCAAGCCAAGAGCACATGCAGGCCCTGCTCAGTTCTCTGCCTGTTTCTTCAAACCGTGTCACCATACAGTGGAGGCCCGGGGATGGCTCTCCTGGACACACCTCTAGAATGACCAGCCCAAGAGAAAAGATGTGAGGGAGGAGTCTCTGATCTCAGCCTCTGTAACTGATCTAAGCCAGCACTGCACCAACTCCCAGTGCTCCAGGGGGTTCATCTAAACGTGATTAAACAACCATTAGGGCTCTGCGGTTGGGAAATGCAGATTTACAGACTTTCGGATCTCCATTTAAATGCAAATGTCGCTTTCGGGCTGGAACTTGATGCCTTTCTCTGCAAAGACCTCACCTTCCTTTTCGTGGGTATTGCTCCAGAGATGCGCAATCACCAAGCCCAAGCGAATCTCAGGAGACTGAGACACCTCCCTCTCCCACTTATCCCACCAGAGCCAGAGCCCGGAGCAGCAGGCAGGGTCAGGACCTCAAATGGAAGGTGAACATCCCTGTCTCTCCTTGTCCATATGCACTCTGCCCGGCTTGCTCCACAGGCAGGGTTTAACCTCTGGCACACAACAGCAGGTCCCTTAAGGGACTTCCATGAGTCGTGGCCCAGAAAATAGTCACGAGTATGACTGGGCAAAGAACACAGTGGGCCTTCTTGACCACACTGTGTGCCAGACAAGGAATGCTCTCCCTCTTCCCTAGAGCGTATGAGACAGATTTTGGTGTCATCCCACACATTTGCTGATTTTTGTTAAAATTCAGTGCTAGGGTTCCGGATGGAAGCCAGGGCCTCACCCTCTCTAGGCAGGCGCTCCACCACTGAGCTGCATGCCCATGGTTAAAAGAGAATTGAAGAACCGGAAGGTAAGGAGCCAACAGGATCCACCCAGGAGGACGGAGCCCGGGGTTAGGATTTGAACCCAAGTCTGCCTGGCTACCTAAACCACTCAGTTACTTTTCTGGGCTCTGCTCCTAAACTTCTGTGTGGCCTTTGTGAGCAACTTGTCCCCTCTGGGCCTCTGCTGTGGGATCTGAAATGGAGGTGACAGAGAAGAGGTTCCAGGAAGGAGGTGGAGCATCCTAAGGGAGAGGCACCAACTACAAAGTCCTTCAAAGTTGAGCTTTCAGGTGGGGACTGTCTGTGGCTGTGTGCAGTAACAGAGGTGGCAGGGGGTACCAGGGACCAGGACCAGGTATTGTGCTTAAGTACCTGCACCTGAGTACTTGGGTGCTGTGCTTAGTCAGTCCACACAATCTCATTTCCTCCCCTAGGTATCCTTGCCAAGTTGGCGTTTAGGATTACTACATGTGTTCCATGAGGCAACCGTGAAGGAGAAGGAAATCAGGCCGAAGGTCACATAAGGCCACCCATGTCCCTGAGGAAGCATTCCCAAGGCAGTGGCCAGGTTTCTCACACCCCATTCCCCAGCCTGTTGCTTTCTCTGATCCTGCTGACCTTTCCATCTGGGTGCACAGGTGAACCATGTCTTGGGGTTCTCAGAGCACCCCTCCCCGTGTGCCCAGGCCTGGCCCAGGCATTAGAGGTAGACACAGTGTTAGCCAAGGCTATATACTCTTTTGTACAACACCTCCATTTCAGTTGGACGGTGACAATTCTCAAAACAAATCTGGTTTTACAACTGATGTAACTTCTCTAGATTGCTGTTCTCCCCCGCCCCGCCCTATCAGACCCCCAGCAATGACCAAGGAAGAGGGATATTTATTTATCCCCAGACATCGGTTGCTCCTAGCAACATCACCCAAGTACAGGCCAAAAAAAAAAACCCCTTGTCTATTTCCATCTCACTTACCCTCTTTCTGCCCATAAGTACCCCAGTATGTAAACAGAAGTGAGTTCTGATGCTCGTGACAGAGACCCTCCCCAGCGAGGCTTTTTCTCTGAATGGCTGTTAGTCACGTAGGTAGTCCTGTGTGTCCTTCCTTCCTGCTGACCTACATGGGAAGGAGGTCAGTAGCAGATTTTTTGGCAAGCAAGATAAGGTCTCAGGGATTGGACTGTACAGTTGTTCAGGTGCGGAATCAGGCCAGTGAACCAAATTTGGAGCCAACCCAAATTTTGGAGACCCAGGGAGCCATGAACGGGATCCACTAAGGAGAAGCCTTCCTTCCACAGACTCAGCCGCCTCAGATGAGCCTGGACTCCATCTGGTTCCCAGAGGTCTTCCTCTCTGGCCTCCTGGACACTTGCTCAAGGCTTGAAGGCAGGGAATTGGGCCCCAGTGTCCTCTGGCACCAGGAATACTTGCACCATGAAATATGCCTGCCTGGTTGAGCGTCCCAGCAATGCCCACGAGGAGAGAGGCCAATGGGTCCTGCTGTTTACCAGACCCTTTCCATTCCTCCCCAGTTCACTCTGACCCTGGCCAGTTCACCTCTGACCTTTGACCTCAGTGATGAAACCCCACACATAAAAGAAGCTCGGGCCAGCTCTACACGGACACTACCATCTCCTAGGAGAGCAGTTCTCAACCTCTGGGTCCTGACCCTCTTCGGGTGGTCTATTGACCCTTTCACAAAGGTCACCTAAGGCCTTTGTGAGCACAGGTGTTTACATTCTGATTCATGACAGTAGCAAAATTACAGTTATGAAGTAGCAATGACAGTAATTTTATGGTTGGGGGTTTCTATGTCATGAGGAATTGTATTTAAACAGCATCAGGAATGTTGAGAACCACCAGTCTAGGTCAAGGGGGAAAAGGTTAGAGGTCCTGATTTAGTCTCCTTGTCCAGGTATAAGGGGCCCTGTTGGGGGAAGACCAATGGGACAAGCACAGGCCTAGAACATTAGGGGCTCTGAGCCATCAATTCACGCTGCGACCCTGAGCAGTGGACCTCAGTTTACTCATCTGTCTGAGGGGTACAGTGGTGACCCATTCTGCTGGATGGGATGCCTTGAGCAGGCGCTGGTCAAGACCATCGGCAGTGTCACCATTAGGAAGAGACAAGAGGACACTGAAGGGCAGGAGAGAGGTACAAATGAGGAAGGAGCTGGGGACAGCTGCAGGCAGATGACAGAAGGCAGAGGCAGGTGAGAGCATGCTAAAGAGGGGGACCAGATGTGTGCCCATCAATCAGCTTTTACATCCTCTGCCCACCCCTCCCCACTCGTGGATGCTTGGAAAGGACACCCGGTTAGGAGACTGGGCCCTGGGCTCCTTTGTTTGAGGTTTCGAGGTGAATTATGCAGGAGGCTTCAGTGTGAGGGTCTGGGAGCACTCCATTATTGATGAGAGACAGCGGATCCTCTGCTGACAGCCTGCCTGAAAGATATGATTAGCTTGTAAAATATTAATCGCCGTTCTGGGGAGGACATGGATTAAAGCCCCCGAGGAGTGGTGTTATCGATGGTCCTTAATTTCAGGGGACTTTGAAAAGGTTTTAGCGTAACTTGGAGGAGACAATTAAATTCAATTAGAATCACTGCTGCTAAAATGTCACTCCCTCCTGGGGGGGGGGATTGGGAGGACTTGGTGTCCCCCACCCACTGAGGAGGCTCTGTCTTTGCTCCAAGAGCTTGTGACCTCAACTTCTACCCAAACTCCAGTGGGGTTTCTCCCCGAAAGACCCCAACTTGGCTGGCTAATTTTATGTCAATCCGACACAAGCTACAGTCATCTGAATAGAGCCTCAGTTGAGAAAATGCCTCCCAGATATGTCAGTAGAGCATCTTTTTAAATAATGATTGGTAGGGGAGGGCCCAGCTCATGGTGGGTGGGGCTAGTGCTGGGCTGGTGGTCCTGGGTTCTATAAGAAAGTAGCTGAGCAAAGCCATGGTGAGCAAGCCAGTAAGCAGCATCCCTCCATGGCCTCTGTATCAGTTCCTGCCTCCAGGTTCCTGCCCTTATTGCTTTTGGTGATGAACTGAGGTATGGAACTGTGAGGGAATCAAACCCTCTCCTCTCCAAGTAGCTTCAGTCCTGGAGTTTCAGCACAGTAATAGTAACCCCTTAACTAAGGGCACCAACCAACTATCCAGATGCTGTCTCCAGGAAGTACCTGGGATACAGCAAAGCCACCTCCAGGTGGTCCCCACAAGATGCTGAACCAAACATCTCCAACCCAGTTATCCTGGTACCCAGCCCTTCCCCCAGCTTGAAAAGCCTATGGAAGAGACTCAGAAACAGCCAGGCATCTTGGTACACACCATTAACTCTAGCACCCAGGAGGACAGAGAAATGCAGGAGGCTGGTGGATCTATTTAAGTTCTAGGCCAGCCTGGTCTATATAGCAAGTTCCAGACCAGTCGGTGCTGCATAATGAGATCCTGTCTCAAAAACAACCAAAATTCTTGAAACGCTTCGGGAAGAGCCCTCTGCTCCCCTTCTCCCTAGGCCACGCCCCTTGTTCACCTGAATAGATGTGGAGGCCCCTTCCCTGTATTGCGCATGCGCACCTGTCCTCCGCCTCTCCTGACTCCATCCACAGTTTCCCAGGACCAGCACTCTGGCACTGTCTGGGCTAACCAATGCTCCTTGCTTATTGAACCGTTCAGCTCTAAGATTCCCGTGACACTGGGAGTCTGGACTTGGTCAGACAGGAACTCCTCCAATGTACGGCTCCCTGAAATGAAGGCATAATGCAGACACTTTGCTTCGGCTAGAAAGTACTGACTCCTCACTGGGGCCACAAGGCAACTGAGAACAGGATATGATGTCCCCTCTGTATTCGGCCACCTGCTTGCTTCTGTGAATACAGCAAGTAAATCAATCAAGGATCACAATAGTTTCCAATAGGCCCAGTCATCTGACCGCCCCCTCCCCCTTAACCTCAGTTCCCGCTATTGTGAAGAAAAAGAATTTCCACTTTTTTCTTCGTAGTCATTAACTGGGGCTTCTGTAAGATTAACAAGGGAAAAGCAAACACCAGTTGATTGACAAGTGTTCCTGTTGCCTACTGGAAGGAATTGCTAACTCTCTGGGGTGGGTCTCCAGGGAACTTTAAGCCTCAGATGACCCCAGAGTTTCCGGAAGCAAGAGAAAAGTGTGTCTGAGGAAGGCCGGGGCTGTCTGAAAGGAGCACCAGAAACAAGCCAGGTTTTGTCTCTCAGAAGTTCCAGCTCAAAATAGCCACTGAGCCAAAGGGGGCCTCTCTGAGGCGGGCATGTTCCGATCCATGGTCATATTTGGAGGTGGCGTGTTCTTACAGCCACTACCACAGCTTCCGGTTCTGCAGGCTCGTGGCATCTGCATGTATGACAACTGTCACCTGCAACCCTTCCCTGGCCTTTGCTCCATGGCTCTTAATTCTTCCTTGTCCTGACAGTCACCACGTCAGATGGAGGTTTTCTCTGAAAACACTAGGCTGGGGAACAGGTTCAGTGAGGAACCGCGGGAGGAGCCGGGATTTCCTGCATCCACGGAAATGCCGAGTATTTTAGTTTCTGACTAGAGGCAGAGGCAGGAGGAGCCCTGGAGCTTGCTGGCCAGATGGTGTCACCAAAACAAGAAATTCCAGGCTCAGAGAAAGAACTTGCCTCAAGTAAATAAGCCGGAAATGGAAGGCACCTGCCATTGACCTATGGTGTCTGCACGTGCGCACAAGTATAAACATACTCACATATACATGTATACGTGCATGTAAATACCACATGAGCATGCCTGTGTGTATGTAGATATGTATGTGTTTGTATATATATGTATATATATATATAATATGTGTATCTCTTTCTATGTGTGTATCTATACTATATATGTGTGTATATATCCATTTATACATGTATATGTGTATGTTTAGTATATATATGTATATATACATACATATATATAGTATAGTAGAAATAGATATAGATATACCTCAGGGGTGTGTATATATATGTATATATACATATATATGCATCTATCTATATGTATGTGCATGTGTATATGTAAATGATGTGTATGTATATATGTATATGTGTATAAATGCCTGTAAATATTTGTATATATATGTGTATATATATATTCTTAGTATGTATACTATATATATACTATAGTTGAAATAGATATACCCCAAAGATGTGTGTGAATATGTGTATATATATACATATATATGCATATGTGTATATGTATGTGCACATGTATATGTATATGATGTATGTGTATATGTGTATATGTGTGTATATATGTATATTCATATATGTATATATAGATATTCAGGGCAGAAGGCAGAAATGATGTCATGTGACTGCCTCAAATCCGGGAGGTTCTCTAACAGCCAGTTCAGCCAGACCTGGTACCTCAGAGACAAGATCGTTAGTGAATTTTCGGGAAACACTTACCCAAGGTGTGGCATCCCGTGAGCCATCAGCTCCCAGCTGTGATCCTCTAGGGGGTCATCCTGTGTGTTTCTGAGGAAAGATTCACAGTGGTGGGCCAGGCATCTGAAGCGTGACTCCCTCTGGGTCTGGTCAGGTCTGTAGCAGTCCTTCTCAGCTTTGTCCTCCTTCCCTGGCTCCCTCCCTCTCCTCCTCCCCAGCCCTGAGGCACTCTGGAATTCATCCCTACCTGATGCATTCAATTTTGGGAGCCTTCGAAGCTTCAATATTGTTGCAGCTAATTTAACGTCGTTAAAACACAGCCGTTATTAGTGGCTCTTCAAGCAGGTGGATGGCGCAGCTCCAAGTTCAGCAAATGAGACTCACTGCTCTGGGAGACTGAGCTACTGTTCCCCCCCAACCCCTCCCTCCCATCCTCTCCCCACTCCCTCCCCACCTCATGTCCTTGGGTTCTGAGATGGTGAACCCCAAAACTGCAGCTGGAATCTAGGCAGCCTTGATACCCACGCCTGAGCACCCACGTCTGGCTGACGCTGGGTACCACACACCTCACTCAGCTAAGGGGAGCCAGGGAATCAGAAATTGGTGGACTTCACTTGGCTTCTTAACCCAAACTCTATGATTTATTAATTAATTAACTAATCAACTAACTTGAATTTGGGGGGTGCACCCACATTCCCTCAGAGGCTAGAAGCATCAGAACCCAAGAGGGAGAGTTATAGATGGTTGTGAGCTTCCTGGTATAAAGGCTGGGAGCCAAGGTCAGGTATTTTAGAACAGCAAGTCCTCTTAACCATGAAGCCACCTTTCCAGCCCTCAACTCATTGTTCATTATGCTGGTCTTGGCTATAGGCTCTTCTCCCCTCTAAGATTCGGTTTCCCTCATTACTGGCTGCAGTGAGTACCCGCTAAACTTTCAGATTCCCAGAGCCCAGAGTCTGTCCTGACAAGACTGAGAACTATGAAGCCCTGGTGACCTGCAGTTAAGGTCTGGCTTTGGAAAGAAGTTTAGACATGAGGGGTGGGCACCTCACTCTAACTGAGTCCCAATCTCAGCATGCTGGTCTACCAAGAGGATGCTCGGGTCATGAAAAAAAGCACATCAAGGTGTGCGGAGCAGTTGCCTGGCTTGTAATTAGGGGTTCCACAAAAGCCAGATGTGGCCACTGTCTCCCTAAGAAAGACACTGGAAAACCCTGACACCCTTTACCAAAGCCTTTGTCTTTATAGACATTACCTATCATGTGTTGAACAGACTTGGGCCCAACAGCACTTGCTACAGATGTGCAAGAATTATCCAGTGAGCCCTGTTCTCCCTCAGACTCTCTTCATTTTCAATTGCTCTGTGGCCCAAGAAAGCCAGTGTAGTTGGTCACATGCTTGGTTCTGGGGGCTGAGGATATGGCTCAGTTAATAAAGTGCTTATCTAGCGTGTGTGAGGCCCTGGATCCACTTCTCAGATTCGTATAAACTGGGCACAGTAGTACAGGCTTGTGAGCCCAAAACTGGTGAGGGAGGGGGAGAAAGGATAGAAGTCCAAGATAATCCTGTCCCAAGCAAAGACGGGAAAGAAAGAGGGGAAGAGAAAATATAACAAAAAAGCATGCTTTGTTTGTTTGGGTTGGTTTTGGTTTTGCTTTTCTAGACAGTGTTTCTCTACATAACCCTGGCTGTCCTGGGACTCACTCTGCAGACCAGATGGCCTTTGACCTCAGAGATTCACCTGCCTCTGCCTCCTGTGCTGGGACTAAGGTGTGTGTCACCAGGTCCCCACAACCATGCAATTTTCATCACTGGATTAACATAGGCTAAGACCACTGTCTTGTCAATGAAAGCCTGGGATGTCTCCTTTGGGTGGCTGTACTGTGAGGCAGCCCAAGATACAGGGAGAAAAACGTGTCGTTGGCCAGGAGGCCATTCACAATGAGCATCATCCCCTGTGCTTTTTAAAATGTATGTATTATTAAGTATGTGTGGGCCACGGCATGCATATATGGGGCCGAGGGCAGCTTTGTGGAGTCAGTTCCCTCCTTCTCTACCAGGGCTCTCTTGCTGCCCTAATTCCTGGGTCCTGATGCTGCTCACCCTGCAGTCTCTGGCCTTTGAGTACCCCATGCACAACCTGTCAGGCAGCCCCTGAACCCCTCAGTGAAAAAGCCCAGTTCTACTGCAGCTCACAAGCTTGCTCCAAGCCAAGGCCCTGGGCCCAGGGTCTTCCCCGTACCCCCTCTCTTCCCCTCCCAGGGAGGAAGAACTCTAAACTGTTTTCTCCACTTGGTTAATTACCATAACCCCTCACCCTTGGATCAACTTTAAGCCATGGCTTAAAGAGTTCTTATGAGGCATTATGGGAATTTGGAAGGATGTGAAGAAGGCTCCTGTTCCTCTCAGCATGTGTTCCCTGCCATCTCCCTTAGATTCCTCCTAAGGAGGATATGCTTTGTCTGTTTACAGAGGGGACCACAGAGTTCCCCAGGAACCACTGTGGTCACAGGACAGTGGCAACAAGAATAAACAACTTTTATCAGTCACTGAGATGCCTGTTCACCCCCAGGCAAAGGCCTGACTGAGCACTGGTCACCCCAGGCAGACTTGCAAGAGTGCTGCCCAAAGATGCTTAGCTCTGGAGTTAGTGCCCTGTGGCCCAGTAATCTCGACCAGTCTGTGTGATTTCTCAAGTCTCAGTTTCCTTGTCTGTAGCATATAGTAAACGTTGAGCTTCTCTTAAATAGCTCAGAGTCTTTTAGACTTTGCCAGAGTTTGAAAGATTTATGTATACACGATAAGGTATATTGGGGAGAAAGCCCAAGTCTAAAAGTAAAATTAATTCTTGTTTCATGGCTACCTTATACTCGAAAGACATAGCCTGGAGGTAACACACACACTCACCCATGCACGCACACTTATACTCACATGCACATGTGCAGGCACACACACATATGTATGCAAAAACTTTTTGAGAGAGGGTGGCATATTGCCCGGGATGGCCTTGAACTCATAACCCTCCCTTCACAGCCTCCCAAGTTCTGGGACTGCAATACATGGACACACATACATATAAACACATATACACACATAGCTAATACTCACTAATACACAGAAGCATGCATACATATATATGAACATGCAAACATTCATACACACCTACAGACATACACACACACACACACACACACACACACACACACAGAGTTATTCACACAGACAGACACACACCAACCTTTTCCAGGAAAACTTCAGGTTCTTCAGAAACTAGAAAGAATATGTCTAAGCCCCTCCCCCTTCCTTGGCTTCGTCCACAACCCCCCACTCCAACTTCCATCTCCTCTCTCCCCACCACTGGGAGAAGCCCTGCTGTAGTCAGCTTTCTCTCTGTTGCTCACTAGGAGCCCATCTAAGGCCGTGCTAAGCTCCCATGAGTCCTGAGAGAGAACCTGGGTTTCCCGCTGGCTGAGGGAAATGCAGACATCACTGGTAAGCACAGTGGGTTTAGCTGTGGGGACCCACTCAGTCAGCCACTGCCACAAAGGAAGCAGTTGGAAGCCTGTGTTTGTTGAGCATTGATTGACTGAGTAACAACAGGCCCTCTGCAGAGCTTTGGAAACAAATTGGTTCTGAGCCGACATGCAGCGAGGGTCTGACTCTCTCTGCTTAGAGCTCCCTCTGAATAATCTTATGGCCCCAGAGCTAAGATCTGAACTCAAGCCAGGCCTGGCTGCAGTGAGATGCAGCCATTTCCACAGACCCACAGTACCACAGAGGCTCAGTGACAAAGAGATGGGCAGGGAGCCTTCCTTTAGGACCTTGAAACCAGGCCCACCATGGGGGTACAGGATGAGTTCAGACCTTTGACTCTGATGGTCTCCATGATGGGCCTAACCTTACCAGGAAAGAAGAAGAACCAGGCAGGAAGCCCAGCTTCTCTACTTTCTTCTTCACCTGCTCTGGACATTTTTCTAGTCATTCAACAAACCATCAATCAGAGCCCTGCTGTGTGCCAGCCCAGTGGGAGGCCTGGGCATTTGGGCTTCCCTGACAGATTATACCTCAGACCTTGCCCAAGGTGGGGGGGTCCTGGCATTCCAGGGCTGGGTGCCCATTGGGGAAAGAAGTCCACCTTGCCCACCAGGAGCTGAAAGTAACTCTTCTAAAGTGTTCTCTACAAGTGTGGGGAGGGGCCGCCTGTCCTAGCAAAGGCATTCCCAGCCCTCTTGATAACTGTTGCCCCAAAATCCCTCATCAGGAGAGACAATGAAGTCTCTGGGGCCAGAGAGGCCCTCACAGGAGTCACCTTGAGCAAAGTCCTCCAGAGACCACAGCTTGGTGTTTATTTAATTCATTAAAAAAGTGAAGGACTTTGCCTATGGTCCCAGTGCAGACTTCCTCAAGAGACTTCTCCAAGGATCCTTTGGGGCTCCCTAAACTCTTCTCCCCTGGGAACTGGACCAGTAATTCTTCATTCCAGTACCATGGCATGCCAGGAGGGTGCCCCTGAGCTACTATTAGCAAAAGGCAAATTTCCCCAAAATTTAAATCATTTACTTTGTTAAGAAAATATGACAAGCGCAGGGATTCCGAGGTTAAGCTGAGAGGCAGCGGCTGAGATGCAAATGAGAAAGGCTGCAGCCGGCAGGAGCTGTGTCCCTGGGGACTGGCATCTGCCTGGGTGGAAGGTTGGGAAATCACTGGGGCTAGCATCGCAGGCTTGCAGCCGCACGTCCTTCGGAGCAGAACCGGGTCTAAAGAATCCTCTGAAACAGCAGTTCTCAACGTTTAATCCAAACCCCTTTTGTGGTCACATGACCCTTTCTCTGGGGTGATATATTATATATTTCCGCATATCAAATATTTACGTTACCATTCATAACAGTAGCAAAGTTACGGACATGAAGTAGTCCTTTTTTTTTTTTTTTTTAATGGTTGGGGGGTCACCACAGCACAAAAGACTGTATTAATAGGTCGCAGCATTAGCAAGGCTGAGAACGCTCTGAAGTACACGGCTGCATGCCCTGTCCTGCCCTGATCAGACAGGAGTCTCTGGCCATAGCCTTTAAGTCCCTCAAGGTGCCCACGAGTGGCCTTGAAGTAACCAGAAAGTGCCCCAGAGCCGGGCAGGAGCTTGCTACCCTGTGCCTTCCCCTCCTCCAGCTGATGGACAGCTGACTGGGGTGGGAGGGTGGGGGGTGTGCTCAGACAGATCACCCCACACACAGGGGAGTGACTGCACCTGCTATCTCACCTGCCAGGTAGGCTGAAAGTAATGTACCAGGAGGGAAAATTGGAAGGAATTAAGTATTCAAGTAAAGCGGGTTGTTAAATAAAGCACATTCTGGTTGATGAAGAGTATCCTGCTAGGTTCTCAGCCTTCCTAACCTGTGACCCTTTAATATAGTCCCTTGTGTTGTGGTGACCCCCCCAACCATCAAATTATTTTTCATTGTGCCTTCATAACTGTAATTCTGTTATGGCTATGACTCACAATGTAAACATCTGTGTTTTTCTGATGTTTCTAGGCGACCCCTGTGAAAGGGTCTGGCAACACCCACCAAGGAGTCCAGACCCACAGGTTGAAAACCACAGTGGAGGGCTGGAGAGATGGCTCAGTGGTTAAGAGCAAAGATGCTCTTCTAGAGGTCCTGAGTTCAATTCCCAGCAACCACACGGTGGCTCACAACCATCTGTAGTGAGATCTGGTGCCCTCTTCTGACACGCACATACAGACAAGGCAAAAGCACTGTATACATAACAAGTAAATAAATGCTAAAAAGAGAAAGAAAGAAAGCCACCATGGGCCTCAAAGTAGCAGAAGAAAAGGTGATACGATTTCAGGACACCATACAGCACCCTCAAAATTTATCAGCTCTACAGGGTTCTGAGGCTCAAGAAGTGGTGTTAAATCATCGCTGTCTCGGTTTCTTTTCCAGTTGTTGTATGAAGAGGGCGAGGTTCAAGATGTGGTCCATCATCTTGCAAGGCAGCAAGAATCTGAAGCAGCTGATCAGATCCCAGTCACAACCAGGAAGCAGACACGGATGAATACACTCTGCTGTCCAGCTCCCTTTCTCCATTTGACACAGTCCAGGATCCCAGCCAGGGAATGGTGACGCCCACAGTGGACAGATGAGTCTTCCTGCCACAATTAATCTGGTCAAGATCAGTCCCCACAGGCATAACAAGAAAGAGGTGGATCTTCCAGGTGAGACTAGATTCTGTCAAAGGGATAGGTAACTCTAACTACCATAACCCCCACTCCCCTGCTCTGCAGATCTTCAGGGAGGCAACCTCCTTCAAACTGAGTTTAACTTCCTATTTATCTCATTGTCTTAGCTGGTGTTTCATCGTAGAGAAGAGACACCATGACCACGTGTTTGCTGAATTCATAATCTTATAGATGAGGTCAAAGCTTAGCCATTTCCCCTGGAGGAAACAAGCAGGCTCAGAATTGAACCCAGGGCCTTGCATGGAACCTGCAAGAATTCTTAGGTCCCAAGAATGCATAACTATTTCCTTTGATAGGATTGGATGGAGGAGTAAATACACACATTTTCAACGAATTGGCTCACTTTAAATTTACATGCCTATGATTTTTAGTAAAATTTAGTTGTCCAGTAATCTCCTCAATCTAATTTAAGGCTCGTTTCATCAAACTTAAGAGAAACTGCATATGCTTTCAAAGTCAGGGTTACCAGGTAGGCTAGGCTGTCTGGCCAGCACCCGTGTCTCCTATCTCAGGACTGAGATTACAGGCCCAACTTTTCTACCTGTTTTGGGGATCAAACTCTAATCCTCATGCTTGTTGGGTAAATACTTTTCCTACCAGGTTATTGCCAAAACCCGGGGATTATGTCCAGTGTGATCCTTAGATACATGTTCAAAGCTAGTCTTGGCTACATGAGGCCCTGGCAAAAGAAAGAAGGAAGGAAGAGAGGAAGGAAGGAAGAAAGGGAGGGAGGAAAAAAGAGAGGGAGAGAGGGAGGGAGGAAGGAAGGGAGGGAAGGGAAGGAAGAAAGAAAGAGGAGTCTGGAGAGATAGCTCAGCAGTTAAGACCACTGACTGCTCTTCTAGAGGTCCTGAGTTCAATTCCCCAGCAACCAAATGGTGGTTCACAACCATCTGTAACAGGATGCCATGAACTTATGTATATCTGAAGACAGTGTACTCAAATGAATAAAAATAAATAAATATTTTTACAAAAGAAAAAAAGAAACTCTAAACTGCAACAAGAGAGGCAGCACCTCAATACACCCCCTCTTTCTTTTATGAGGATCACAACTTCCTATATTGCTCCGGCACAGCATGATCTGGGTTCGTTTTGTTTTGATTTTGATTTGGTTTTATGAGACAAGAGTTTCATGTAGCTCAGGAAAGCTTTGAACTTGCTATGTAGCAGAACGTGACCTTGAACTCCTCATCCTCCTGTCTCTACCTCCAGAGAGCCAGAATCACAGGTATGTGCCACCAGGCATTGTGGCCAATGTCGTCTTTGTTTAGTTAAAACATTTAGTTAAAAATTGGTGGTGAGGCATGAGGATATCAAGTGCCACTTCACGCATATGAAAGACAGCAACATCCAGGAGTCAGCTCTCCCCTTCCACCATGTGGGTTCCAGGAATCGAACTCAGGTCTTCAGGCTTGGCAGCAAGCACCTTTATTAGCTGAGCCATCTTGTTCCTCTGGTTCTCTGTTTTCTCAGTAGACAGCCTAACCCATGGGGGTTAGGCTCCCTCTTACTGTGATTTTAATTTTTTTAAAAATTTCTCTGATGACAAATGGCGCTGAGCATCTTTTGCTTCACTCACTGGCCATTTGTTTATCTTCTTTAGAGAAATGTTTATTAAAGCCTTTTGCCTGTTTTTAATTGGCGAGTTTGTCTTGCTGTTGAGTCATGGGAGACTGGATTTTTTTTTTCTATCAAAGCTACAATTTTATAATTGCTTTGGGGAACAGAGAGAAGAGAGAGAAGTTTATTTGTTGAAAAAACAGATTTGTTTTTAAGTCTTGGCTTGGCCACTTTGAGGTCCTAAGGTTCCCAGAAAGTCCCTTGAGGTCCTAGCTCTTGTCTTTCCTTTCACAGAGTAAGGGTAAGAATGTTCTGGAAAGAGCAGGGTACCCAGCAGTTTTGATGGCTCACATCAAGTCTGGAGCACACACACACCGTTTTCATTTCCACAAGTGTTTGGGAAATGGCACTGAGCTGGGGACAGAGAACAGGGAAAGAACAGACTCTGGGCTCACCTGGCTAGCCCTTGAGGCTGAGGCAGAGCATCACAGTAAAAAGTTAAACACATGAGCAGGATAAACACATCATGTCACGTCAGAAGGGAATATAACAAGGTGCAAGGACAGAGGCATGAGGCCTCTGGATCAGGTGGTGAGAAAGTTCTAGAATGCAAGAGCCCATCTGGGTGTAACCACAGTTCAAACTGACAGGGGCTTAACCACGCCTCCAGCTGCACCTCCTGTGAGCACTCCCTTTATCTGACCACCAGCCCCTCGGAGCAGGTTGCCTGAAGGGTCACTCGGAAGAAGCGGCCACAGGCCCTCCCTTCGGGAGAAGCCTTGAAGCTACTCACCCATCCCTTCACATATCACTGGCCAGCGATGACTGGAATAGCCATTCCTCGATTCAGGGTGGGGTGGGAACATACCTCATGCTGCTGCTTAGCTGTTCAGCTAACACTCCAGGACTCTGTTGCTTCTGGTTAAGGACAGGGGCTAGCAAAATGGCTCAGGGGTTAAGAGCACTTACTGCTCTTGCAGAGGACCTGAGTTCAGTTCCCAGCACCCATGTCGGGCTGTAACTCCAGCCCCAGAAGGGTATTTGATGCCTCTGGCCTTTTAGGACATATGTACAGATAGACACTCAGACAGACAGACAGACAGACAGACAGACACAGCTTATATATAGTGGGAGAAGGTATGTTGTCATACTACCAGGGCTAATCAAAGAAGGTTTCTCTGAAAAGAAGTGTTGAATGACTGTCCAACTGAAGCAAAGGAGGGAGCCATGTAAAGGTTGTGGAGGAAGAGCATCTCTAACAGAAAGCAGCCAGGGTTCCTACGTCCAGGAAGCAGGAGCCTAGAAGGAAAGCCGGGTCCAGTAATGCCTAGGTCTCCATGAGGTTACCTGACTCCTGTGCCGGGTCCTAAGACTCCAGTCACACCTTCTCCATGGGCCCAAACTGACTGACACAGGTGCTCCTGGCCTGTTTGGTGTTGCTGTTTCCTTCGTATACAAGATACCCAGCAGGGAGCTCGGCATGTCAAACTGCTACAACCCTGTCATCTTCAGAGAGCCACACACTTTCCCATTAGTGACCTGGAGGCTCCCAGGGCCCCCTGTGTGTAGAGAGCTTTTCTTCCAGCCCCCCAGGGGCAGTGAATGCTTATGCCTCTCAGCCTGACATTGCTCCCACCGGGGAGGCTGCTGTGTTCTGAAACCCTTCAGAGCCACCACGGGGATCTCTGAGGCCTATTCCTGAGACTCATACAGGGAGCCTCTCCCTGGGAGATACTCTGCAAACCCAGCTGGGCCCGGCTTTGCTTCCCTGACCCTCCACCCACAGGTCCCATGCTGCCAAAGACAGCTGTGAACAAAGGTCAACACAGAATCATAAGTTTACTTTCTAATGTCACCATGCTGTCCTCAAGCCTGAGTTCTGTTAATGACAACCTTATGTTGTCATGTCGAAAGGTTACAGGTGCCTGCCTGTTGGGGGACTGCTCAGCTGCACAGTCAAGAATGAAGGCCCAATCACATCCTAGCCTAGATGCGAAGCGCTGCCAGTCCAGACTCTTGGTTCTGCCAGCTTGTATGTCTCTATTTGCTCTACACAAGAATTCCCAGCACAAAGGACTCTGGGAGATTAGGGACTTGAGGTACTTGGCACAGATGTTCAGCTTTAGAGAATCATGTTATTCTACCAACCAGCTCTTTTCTATGGTCGATTTTGCTCCAGCCTCTCCCATGGCCTCCTGCGAGCCAGGGGAGTCTGGGTAAGCTTTCCCTGAGCCATTATCATCCCACTGCAAGCCTGCCCATGACCTGTGACATGACCACCTTTGTTCACCACATCTGTTCTCTCATCCTGTTTCCAGCCATCCGGCTTTCCTTCCCGTATTGCTCGCACGCCTGACCAGGTGGGTCACCCCAACTCTGGAGGGGTAACGGTAGAAGAAAGAGTTCTACGCTAACCTTAGTCACACAGTTAGGACCTTGCTCAATGCTCTCCTACCACAGGGCCTTTGCATGCCCACCTAAGAGGGAGCCACGCAGTGGTAGAGCACTTTCCGAGCACCCGTGAGGTTCCATCCTGGCTAAACAAAACAGCAGCAGCAGCCATGAAGAGATGAAGAGTAAGACATACCACTTCAAAACGGAGACGCCTGTCAATCTCGGCCAGAGTGGGATGGGGTGGGGGGGTCCCCGAGTGCTGGATCACTCTCTGCAAGGTTGAGACTAGGTCTCCTCCAGCTCTGGGGGTTTTGTAGCTGCCAGATCATCACTGAGCCTGTCCTCAGGCTCCTGCTTCGTTTGGAAAGGCTCTTTCCCTTGCTGAAGCTGGAAACCACGCTGCAGGGCCATCCCAGAACCATGGCCCTGAGGATATGGTCTGGGACCTATACGGTTAGGGTATAACTAGGCTCATCCTCCTGCCCAGGTCTGCCTCTTCCTCGTCCCTTGGTTGTTTTGTTTTTTTGTCCCCCCCCCCCCCAGTAAATTCTACCTATCCTCAAAGGAAGTCAGAGAGGGTGATAAACCCTGGGAAATAAAATTTGGAGGCATTGTGTCCAATAGATCACACTGGCAAGGAGACAGAGTTATCTCCTTGGGCCAAACCCAGTTATCAAGCCCCCAAGGCTAAGCGATGTAACATTCTGATGGAAGCTCTCATCCTGTCTCCCTCTCTGGAGCTGCTGTGAAGCAACCTGAGGTACTTCTATCAGAGGAGTCGGCCCCTAATGAAGGGCTGGCTGCCCCTGGGCTGCAGAGCTCTACCAAGTTTGGACCCAAATTCAGTTCACTTATGAATTATCTTTGTGGCCAGAGGACTTTACTCAGTACATTTGGTGAATGAGATCATGAACAGTTGTTTGGATGGATGGATGTGTGGGTGGATGGATAGATAGATGGATAGGTGAGTAGATGAATGGGTGGATGGATGGGTGGGTGGATGGGTGGGTGGATGGATGGATGGGTAGATGGATGATGTATGGGTAGATGGATGGGTGGATGGGTGGATGGATGGATGGGTGGATAGGTAGATTGATGATGGACAGGTGGATGGATGGATGGATGGATGGATGGATGGACGGATGGATAGGTGGATGAGTAGTGAATGATGGGTGGATGATGTATAGGTAGATGAATGGATGGATATGCAAAGGATCCTCCCATTGCACCCCCGTTCATGTCACTGTACCTATTGAAGAATTCTACATCTTCCTTCTTTCCCTTCCCAGGGCCCCGCTAAGCCACTGACCTTGTAAAGGTAGAAATCCTGTCATATTCAGCACGACAGTCACACAGAGACGCACAAGTGTAGGTTCTCATCGATAGGTCCTGCAGGCCACAGGTTTAGGATCTGAGAAACTTCAGAGTTTGGCCTGACTGAGGTGTTTAACTGAGATGTGTGGGAAGCCAAGATGAAAACAGAGCTTAGAAGGGGGCTGGAGCTCAGCAAGATGCCCTTGCTTCACTGGGGGAAAACAAAAATGAGCCCCAGACAGGGGAACTTCTTGTACATGTACATGTGTGTAATCTATGTTTGAATTAGTGTGTAGGTGTGCATGCTTGTGTGTGCGAAGGTGAAGGATAGGATCTTCCTCCATTGCTCTCGATCTGTAACAAAGTCACAGGATGAACCCGATGTTCTCTGAGTGGCAAAGTGGACTGGCCAGCGAGCTCCAGATGTCACCTGTCTGCTCTTCCCACCCTGCGCTGCGGTTAGACGTGTGCCGACGTGCTCTGCTGTATATGTGGGTGCTAGGATTCGAACTCAGGTCCTCATGCTTAGACAGCAGGCACTTTACCAACTGAGTTATCTTGACAGCCCTAAGGGGTATCCCTGATGCATTAAAACAGCGCACACCTGTAGAGTTTCCAGGGGCACACATTATCTACACATTATGTAATCGTGGTGAGGTCCTGGTTTCTTCAGTGTCTATCTGGGAATCTTCCTGTCCCCCATCCCTCCTTTTTTTTCCTTTTTTTTTTTTTTTTTTTTTTTTTTTGGCATTGCTGGACCTTGAATCCAGGACCCTATGAATGCTAGACAAGTGCTCTAACCACTGAGCTACAGCCAAGCCCCATCTTTACTTTAAGAGACAGTCCATCAGACCTGAGAACACCCAGCTCTCCCAGCGGTGAGCACACAGACTCGTTCCTCCTCTCTCCTTCTATAACAATGCTTCCACACACCTCACACACCACTGCACTGAGCATTCAAACCGTGTTCATGGCTGAACCCATGGGAGCCCATGACTGACTGATACATCGGTCTACAGATAGACACTGTAGCCAGCATGAAATGTGTTGGACCCAGGGACCTCAGAAGAGTAACAAGAGGGTTAAAGTCCATTCTAGTTTGGGAAACCACCCAACCAGGCATACTGTTGCACCCCAGCCTCCAACGTAACTGTTCTCTGTACAGATGACAGAAACACCCACACCCAGCTTTCCTCCACCCTCCCCCAGCCCACAGGGACAAAATAAGATGATGTGTCTAGAAGGTTCTGGACAACTAGTCTGGCCCAGTGACTGCCTCCAGCTAACCCACAGCAAGAAAAACGAGTTCTACAGGCTGCCCCGTGGCTGGTCACCCTCCAGTCCAACCTTAGCTCAGTCACAGACAGGTAATGCCCAGTCTGGGGGTTACAGGTCAGATAGAGTTCATTTAATGTGTTACAGAGCGGCTACAGATTTCAGACACTTCTGGGTTTTCTATACCTTTTTGATTATGCATCATTTAGCTGCTCGGAGCCTCAGTTTCCCTTTTTAACAGTGACAGCAGCACTGGCCCTCAGGGTTGCTTCTCGGGATTGAGAGAGACAGGAAGCGTAAAGGCCAGCTATGACTTCCTCACTTGCATTTGATGATGTTTTGCTCTGCTCAAAGGGAGAAGCTTCCAAAGAACACAGGGGGTTGTAACCAGGGACCCCGACAGCCTGGGCATCCGGACTGCCCACCAACAATTCTGGCAAGGTCCTGCTTTGGGCATGCAGGCAAGAGGGGAACACCTAATACCCTGTTTACGTCACAGGCTAGGAGGTAAAGCCTTGTGGAACAGAAGTCACTTGATGTCCAACATGCATGGATTTACTGAAACTGAATCCCACGGTTTACTTTTGAAGGCCATCTTGAGTTTGGGGATTTCCAGTCTTCAGATCTCCTCAGCCCTGCTAGGAGCACTTGGTTTTGCTATTTGTGTGTGCATGTGTGTGTGTGTGTGCATGTGTGTGTACACATGTATCTCTCTCTCTCTCTCTCTCTCTCTCTCTCTCTCGTGTGTGTGTGTGTGTGTGTGTGTGTGTGTGCATGTGTGTTTGTGTGCATGTGTGTGTGCACGTGTATCTCTCTCTCTCTCTCTCTCTCTCGTGTGTGTGTGTGTGTGTGTGTGTGTGTGTGTGTGTTTAAGTCATCAGTCCAAAGTGTAGTTCCTTGGGAGCTGTCACCCTTGTGTATTTGACTCGGAGTGTCACGGGGACCTGGGACTTGCTGAGCAGCCTAGACTGGTGAGCCAGGAATGCTCACACCTCTGCTTTCCCACTGCTGGGTGTGCCCACGTACAGCACCATACCCAGCCAGGTCTTCACACTCATGTGGCGGGCACATCACCCGAGGAACCACCTCCTGAGCCACCCAACTCTGCACACGTACCTGCTTTGCCCCTCTCCCCCTCTGGAAGGCTTTTAGAAAGAACACAGAGCTGAACTCAGACCCCCAACAGGCTTTTACGTCATTGGTCCTTGCCACAGACACTCACGCTCACCCTGGTGTGGCTGCCTCCGCTACTCTGGCTCCTACCTTGGAGCCTTTGTGCAAACTGATCCCCTCCCAGGATCTCCCCCTCCCGCCCTGCCCCCACCCACTTATTCCTGCTACTTCCTCCGTGATCTCTGGGCAGAGCAATTATACTTCTCCCAGAGTCAGGGCCAGGTGTTCCCATTGTCTGTGGCCTTCCCATCCTCCCTCTGGGTCCTGGTTGTGGGGACACAGGAAACACAGCCTTTCAGAAACAAAAGAGATCATAGAAACTCTGTACTGGGCTCTTGGTGCCGTGGCCAGGTTGATTGTTAAAGGGTTTCTTGGTCTGGCCTCAGTCCCTCGTTTGTTTATTCAGCAAACATTTATCAAATACCAGCTAGGAGTCTGGCCCTCCCTGCGGACACAGTCTGCCTGGCTTTGTGTCCGTTCTTCTGCCTGGCTCTGTCTCAGCTCCTCCTGGGGAAGGCACCAGAGAGAAGGATTCCTCAGAAGAACAGGAGTTTTCGTGAACCCCCAGCTCCTCCGCCTCCTAGAGAGGATCGGGCAATATCTCTTTGCTCTCGGGTCTTTTCCCTTTGTGAAACTAAGGAGTGCCTATCTAGAGAATGGAGCAAAAAAAAAAAAAAATATATATATATATATATATATATATATATATATATATATATATATATATACACCAAGGGTCAGATTTATCCCAGAGCATGTGCGAACATGGGAGCCTCCTGCAAGTGAGGCCTTCGGGGTCCCGGAGCAATGGTCCTGGCAGGCACACTGGTTTGGGGCAAGCCACCTCTTTGCATGGGTTCTGCTCTCTCACCAACAGTACCAGAGTTGGGCTATCTGATGTCTCTGCAGCTTGGAGAAGCTCTGACTCCGAGGATAGCCTTGGAACAGTGGCAGGCAGGCACACACCAGCAGACAGATACACAGGCACCAGGCATGGCCTCTTTCTGACCTCTTCTAGGATGCCACAGACAGAAAGTGTGGCCTCGGCTGTGTCAGATAGGCAGTGTGTCTGCCACCACCTAGACGCCCACGAGAGGACGGCACCCGGAAGACAGCTACAGCATGAGCTGGGATGCCATCTTCACACTACAAACCTTGTAGCCACCATGTGGTTGCTGGGAATTGAACTCAGGACGTCTGGAAGAGCAGTCGGTGCTCTAACCACTGAGCCATCTCTGCAGCCCAAACATGGTTTCTTACTAAACCTGGAGCTCACTTGGTTAGCTGCACCGGCTGAGATCCTCTTGTCTTTGCTTTTCTAGCACCGAGATTTGGATGTTCACCCATGGGCTTTTTACCTGGGTTCTGATGCTCAAACTCCGGTCCCTCTGCTCACTGGACAAGCAACTCACAGACTGAGCCGCCTCCTCCATCTCTTCCCTCGGTTCTCCTCTCCATCTTTCTGGTTCCAGGTGCCACTGATTGCTTGGTTCCACGTCATTGCACCCAGTTAGAAATTAATTCCCATCACTGCTACTTGGGCCCATTAACCCAAGTCTCCTGCCTCAGATCCTTTGTGCAAACAGACTTGGTTTGGAAGGGCCTCGTGCATCCCTTAAATCTCAGTTCCCAGAACACCTCACCCTCACCCCCAAAAAATTTCACAGCAACCCAGGAACTGCTGCAGCCACCAGGTTCAATGCCTCGATGCCTAAGTCAATAGTAGACTATTTTCAAGGTAGATTCTGGACTGGGAGTCCAGGGGAGACTGACCTGCTACCAGGGCAGAGAGGAAAGACAGATGGACAGACAGACTGACTGACAGAAAGAAAGAAAAGGAGAGAACACAAGGGTCCTTCCCTTTCTGGGAGTTTAGGGGAGACTAACCTGTTAACAGGGCAGGGGAAAGATGGACGGACAGATGGACAGACAGACAACAGACTCACTGATTGACTGGGTGGCTGGCTGGCTGGCTGACAGAGACAGAAAGAAAAGGAGAGAACACAAGGGTCCCTCCCTTCCTGGGAGACCAGGGCAGACTAACCTGTTCCCAGGGCAGGGGAAAGACAAACAGACAGGTGGACAGACAGACAGACTGACTTACTGACTGGCAGAGCGAAGAGGAGAGAACACAAGGGCCCCTCCCTTCCTAAACTCAGCCACCTTGTCATTTCTGCCCATCAGTCTCAGGCTGTGGCTCAGCCAAACACCTCTTTTCCAGCCGCAAAGGAGCCTAGAAAATACACTTTTTTTCTGGTTGTACAGGAAAATCTAACTGAGCCATAACCGAATGAACACTTGTCCCGTGTCTGCTCCAGGGCTGGCATAAGAAATTACCAACGCAGGCTGTGAAGTCCTGTGCTCGGTGCCTGGCACATAGTAGGTGTTCAGCAAAGCTGATGACTCTCTTTGACTTCTTCACCAGTAACAGATCTCCAGGGGACAAGGCTGCCTCCTGATTGAATGCAGGGTTCATCTGTCTCACACAGGTCCAGCTTCTGGACTGTTCTGTCTGCAGTCCCCCTTTCTCCTCTCACCCTCCCCAGTGCGGGCTGGAGCCAGCCTCTCCACCTTCTCCCCTTCATCTTCCATTTGAAAAGCATTAGTTGGAATAGCCCTGGGCCACGCTGAGCTGCCTTAAGTCCATGTAGGGCACAGGCCTTTGCTTTTCTGGCTGTTGATGCCTCCTCATTCCCTCCACCAGATACAGCCCCAAAGGCATCTTATCCTTAACTCTTTGCAGCAGTAACAGAAGCAAGTCTCACTGATCCCATTTAGAGACAAAGAAATTGAGGCCCAGGGGTCATTCATGTAGTGCTTCCAAACTTACTTGGCTTTTTCTTGCAGAAAGATAACCCCAAATTCATACTTCAAACCATGTCACTCTCCTCAGGTGTCAGTCTGGCATGGATTTCTCAAGAGCCCAGTGTGTGGCTGTCTCGAGCCTTTCGGAATTGTTCCAGAACCTTCCATGAGCATGCATCTTTCTAGCCATCTCCCAACCCCCACCCCCAGGACACTCAGAGCGGCTGAGGTCTGGGTCTGAGTGGAGAACGCTTGCCCTCGTGTGAGGCCCTAAGGACAAAACCCAGTCTCAAGCGTGGGTTTTGCAAACATGAGCTGAACAGATCTGGGGGGGGGGAGCACCGTGAGTAGAGAGATGGCCAGTGTGGTGGCAGAGACAAAGGGACAGTAAAACTGCTTGGCTGCAGCAGAATGGGTATTTGGAGACAGTGACAAATGAGGCCAGCCATCGGAGGGACTGGGCAGAACGGGCCAGCCATTTACTTTTGAGTGGAGAAGCTTTGGGGAGCCCCAGGATGTTCTGTGGCCAGACTGTGGCAGGCAAGGCATGTTGAAGCAGAAGAGAGATGTTCTGGAAGGTCTGGGAGGAGAGCCAGGCACAGGGAGCTCTCTACAGCTATCAGCATGGCAGGGCTGGAGGCGGCAGGGACATTGTAGAGGAGGGACTGTCACTGGATTGGGTGTGACAGCATCCTGTGCCTTCAAGCCAGGTTCAGCCACCTGGCCGTGATCAGCCACGTGACGCAGCCAAATTAATAGTAAACACAGAAAGCGGAGTCTGATGCAAAGTAGCTACATCGACAAGAGGGACAAAGACGTCCAGTAACAGCCCTGCATCCATCTTCGGGGCCCAGATGTGAGGTCACTGCTTACGAACACTGGCTGCTCTTCCAGAGGACCCCAGTTCAGTTCCCACATCAGATAGCTCCCAGCCATCTGTAACTCCAGCTTCAGGGGATCCAACCTTTCTGGCCTCTGGGGCCCCTGCACTCACATGCACATAAAAACACCTGTGTCCACACGTAATTTTAAAATATGAGAAAACTGGACTGGCGTGATTGTTTGATGGTGGAAGGACCCAGTAAGTGGTGCTCAGGCTACTGTATTAGTGTGACTGTGGTCACGGAGCCCACAGTGAAGGGGGATCTTGGCGACGTACGAAGGCCTTACTGGTTCATGTTCCTACCTCAGGACGTGTCCTGCCTTCACCTCTTTCTACCCCAGGAAGAAAGCAGCAGAAAATGGCTGCCGTCTCCCACGGTGAACACAAATCATGTCACATTCCATTTCCAAGTCAAATTCATAGGCACACCCTACCGGCCCTCACTTCCTTATCTGAAGCTAAAACAACACAGCCTTTCGTGCCAAGCATCTGAAACTCTTGTCAGGCACCCTTTCACCAGCTGCAGCGTGCCTTGCCTTCTCCAGAGTCCTGTCCCTGGCCTGTGCTCACTTGGAACATAACAATCCATGATCTAAATGGGTGGAGGGTCCAAGGTGAACGAGAAGACTCACCTCCACATGAGACCTTAAATAAGGAACCATCCTTGCCTCCTAGGAGTCTCAACATTTTCATCAGTAAAATGGGTTGATAGTTCCCGGGCTGATGGCTCAGTTGGCATAGTGTTGATTGAATAAGCATGTGGGCCTGAGTTTAGATCCTCACCACTCATGTAAAAACACAGGCTTGGTGGCCTGGTCCTGTAATCCCAGTGCTGGGGAAGTGGAGACAGGAGGACCCTGGGGGCTCACTGGCCAGCCAGCCTCGCTGAGTCAGCAAGCTCCAGTTCAGTGAGAGACCCTGTCTCAAAAAATAATGTGGGGACTGAGGAAGAAGCCAGACTTTGATCCTTGGGGGCTCTGCATGTTCTTGCATGTGCATGTGACACACACACACACACACAAACACACACACACACACACAGAGAGAGAGAGAGAGAGAGAGAGAGAGAGAGAGAGAAAGAGAGAGAGAGAGAATTTTGATACATGGGGGCTCTGCATGTTCTTGCACATACACGTGCACGCACACACACACACACAGAGCTGTAAGTTTTGCACTGTGATCACATGGTGAACAGCCACTACTCTGACCCTCATGTCATGTGACTCATGGCACCCGCTCCTACACAGCCTCTAATGTTCTTGAACAATCTTCCCAGCTCTGCCTTCTCCTGTTCCACCTAGGGTGTGTCTGGCCCAGTATTCACTGAATGTGTGTAAGTGAATGTGGGTGAGTGGGTGAGTGTGTGATGGTGTGTGGCAACGTGAGATACGATAGGTGATAGTGTATGGCTGTGTGAGACCAGTCACGTGTGATTGTGTGTATGATCCTCTGTGTGTGGGGGGTATATGTGGAAAGGTATGAAAGAGTATTGTGTGCGTTCGAGTATATGTAAGTGTGAGAATGTGACTGTTTGGGAGTGCATGAGTGTGTCAGAGTACGTCAGCAATGACTGTGTCCCTGTGACTGTGTAAGTGTGATGTGAGTGTGTGAGATTGTGTGAGTGGGAATGGTTGTGTGATCTTGTGTAGTTCTGTTGAGTGTGTTTGAGTGTGAGGACAGGTATGAAGGGCAAGTGTGTATCACTCTGTATGTGTAAATTCATGTCACTGTGTGTAAGTGTATGAGACTATGTGTGTATATATCGAAGAACGTGTGTATGAATGCATACAGATGTGAATTTATGTGTGAATTTATGCATGTGTAATATTCTGTGTGTCACCATGGCAGTGTGTTGGCAACTGAGTGTGAGTGTAAATGTGTGACCTTATGCACGTGTGAGAGTATTGTGTACTAGTGTGACTGTGATCACCTGTGAGCCACTGTGTGAGTGAAAGAGTCTGGGAGTTCTGTGTGAGTCTCTATGAGTGTGTGACTGTGTTTGGCAATGTGTGTGTATGTGTGTCAGTGTGAGTATGTGCATGTAAATATGTGTGTATTTGAGGATGTTTGTCTGAATATGGGTATGTGTGAGTGTATGTTAATGTGTGGTTGTGATTCGTGTGTTTATGAGGATGTTTATGATGTGTGTGTGTGTGACTGGTGCATGTTTATGGGACTCATTGTATAAGCATGTTATTCAATAAGTGTGTGTGTGTGTGAATGTTGAATGCTTGTGTCAGAGATGTTTGCATATATGAGTGAATAAGTATGCAAGCATGTGAGTTTGAGCCTTAAAATGAGTATGTTAATGTGTGAGCTACTGTGTCTGACTGAGTGTGAGTTTGTGTGTGTGAATGTTTGACTGTATGAGGCTGTGAAAGTATGATTGTGTGCCTGTGTTCAGAAACAGCCTCACGATGTAGCCTAGGCTGGCTTTGAACTCACTGCCTCTGCCTTCATAGTGCTGAGATTCCCAGGGTGAATCCCAAACCCGGCCCGTTTCAGCATCTCAAGACCCAGGCAGGGCGTGTGCAAGGCTGTGGGTTTGGTTCCCAGCCCTCAAAACTGATCAATCGGGAAGCATGGTGGGCAGGGCAGGCCATGCCCAGCAGCTGGGGGAGGGCATTCTGGGACACACAGTACCCAAGGTCCAGTCCATGTCCTGGTGAGCTCGTCCACAGAACACCCCTGTGTGAGTGTAGAAACCAAAATCTCCACAGAAGTGTGCTGGAGATCTTCAGGGTGAGTAGGAGGGGCCTTCACCAGACTTCCTCCACATCCAGCCCAGCCCAGTGCCCTGAATTCCAGTGCCTGATGCCAGAGCAGACCACCCTCTGGGCTTCGGTTGTCCCATCATTCAAACCAGGAGCAACTTGTTTCTCATCTTCGAGTACAATCAATCCCTCGTGAATATGGGTCCACGGAGGAGGCACACGCTTGTGCAGTAAGAAAGCCTCGAATTTGATTATTAAGAGGGTATATGTCTTCCCTGTGCTGTCCAGTGTTCCCCGTCCTTACTCTATTCCTACCCTCCTCAGCCTTGGCCTCTCAACAGCGAGCACACAGGAGATCAGATTGGTGTCAGGAAGACACGTCCACAGAAGCCTTCTATAGACTTCCAATTACCTCTTAATTTCACCCCCATCTCCATTTGTTCTGTTCAGTTTCATTTATATAGAATGAAAAAAAAAAACCTGTAATTTATGGCATCTGGGTAGCGTTTGTTCACCTGCAGATGGAGGGAACCCTGGCCTGGAGCCTAACTTAGAACCCTAACGCTTTGTAAGGGAGACGATGCCTCCAGGGACCATGGAGCCTCCGGCCTGCCTCCCGAGCTTCTCTGGATGAACAGGGACTTCTGATCTTCCAGCTTTGAAATGGTCAGTTTCCTTTCTCCCCTCTCTGCTCTGACTCCCTGGAGGCCTCCGGAGTAGACACTCCCCCTCCTCTTGAGGACCACAAGGGACAAACTCCCCTCTCTTGGCTGCATTCTCTGCTCTGGTGGCCTTCCTGTAACAGAGGAACAGCAAAGCCATATTACAAACACTCACATGCTGACTGTTGAGAGGTGGAGACCTCCAGTTTAGGTTTCCCAGGGAGGGGGGTGTCTGTGAGCATCAGCTGTGAGCAGCAGCCCACCTGATTCAGCTGACAACTCCTCCCTTGCTGGCTCTAGCCCGAATTATCCAGGTCGGCCAGGAGTCAGTCCTGCAGATTGCAGACGCCTTGCATAGGGCCTTTGGTTATATACTAGTAGTAAAGATGGGGGAACACGCTGAAAGAAGAGACTGGGGAAGGGAAAGCTGGTTTGGAAGGATAGAGAGCTCAGGAAGGCAGCCATGGAAGGGCCCAGGGAGGCCTGGAGTTTGACTTGACCTGGACATCTGGAAAGATCCCCACCACTAACGATAAGGAGTCCTGGCCTGCAGGAGTCACAAGAGTAGGGCATACTAGACTGCCACACACAGAAGGGTAAACTGAGGCTGTTGGGTGGAGGCTCACACACATAAGGACCCGATAAGGGGAGCCCAGGAGGCCGGCAAGATGGCTCAGGAGATGAATAAACTCCAGCCAAGTATGGGAATCCAAGTTCAGTCCTCAGGATTTACAAGGCAGAAGAACAGACACATGCCACATGTACATGTGTGTGTGTGTGTGTGTGTGTGTGCGCGCGCGCATGCGCGCGCGCTCGCACTCGTGCTCTCGAGTGTGCATCGGGCAAGTAGGCATCTGAGCACCTGAATCCTGTGCACAGATGGAGGTTTATTCAGAGCAGAGCTGGGCCCCAACTCTTCCTCATTGACTTTACCACCGTTGCAATTGGGACCTCGGCACCCACCCTTGAGAACCAGTAGAGAACCCTGGTGACACGGGGGCGGGGGGGGGGATAAAAATAGCCAAGAGTAGCTGAGCTTTAGCAACATGAGACTTCATGCATGTTGACTACGACCTGATGAGTTAACGATGCTGTCCAACCTCCTCCCCCACCCCATCCTCCCCGAGACTTTTCAGGCAGACACAGAGAAGGAAAGTCACTTGCTTAAGGTCACACAGCTGGTGAACGGCAGATTTGGGTCTGGGGTCCACAGTGTTGATGCTAAGGTGGGTGTGGGTTGGGACATGTCACTCCTCCATGGGCCTCTTTTTCTATGAGGTTGACTCATCATGAAGAAGAGGTAGGGTCTCATTTTATTTGGGTGCTAAGGCCCTAGATTTCTTGGCTGCTTCAGCAAAGCTGGTTCCTCTTCAACTTGTTGGGCACAGAAGGAGGGCAGAGGCGGCCAAGAGCCCAGTCAGGTGGCTTGGCTCCCAGCCCAGCCCAGAGTCCTCCGCTGCTTCTTTGCTTGGTTGGTTAAACGCTGACCCCTCTGTTAGGGCCAAGACTGTGCCTTACACACCTGGTAACTGTGGTCCCATCTGCCCCCAGGAACCACTGCAAAAACTGCTCCAGGCTTCCAACCTAAGGATTTGCAAAAGAAAACAAACACCCTCACACATAAAGAGCAATTGCACAGGTTTCCAGGCATCTGGCAACAGTTCTTCAAAGAGCTTCCTTCTTCTGTGAACCCCTGATGGACACTCCGAATGCCCGCCAGGGGCCGCAGGTGACTGATCTGAAGCTCAGCCTCCAGTCGGGACCCTCCCTCCCTTCAGGGAAGAACCAAAAGAGGCCAGCTGTGACCTTAGCCATCCCTTGTGCCAGGTCCGCCTCAGCGGACTCAAAGTCACCTCTGCTCCAGCAACTGCTGGCCAGATCCGGCTAGGGACTCCCTCCCACTCCCCAGCAGGATCCAGGAACCGGTCCCTATTGGGCAATCATTAATTGGATTCTTGGCATTCCTCTGTCCCTGGCCAGCATGCTCCCCACCGGAAAAGGAGCAGAGACCCAGGACTGGCATTTGGACATGCAGCTGACCAGCAAGGTGGTGCTGTCTGCAGTCGCGCTGCTCTTGGTGACTGCGGCTTACAAACTCTACAAGTCCAGGCCTGCCCCAGTCGGGCAGGCGGGGAGAAACAGCAAGCGCCACAAAGAAGAAAATGAAACAGAGGGCTTGGGACAACCTGCCTTCCAGGAGGCTCCACTGGGGACCCTGTCAAAAGGTCCGAGACACAGGAAGGCCAGCAAGGGGGCTGGGACCCCACTGGACTACAGTTTGGAGGATCCAGAAGACTCCTGCATCCTGGACACTTCCACGTCTGAAGAGTGTGCAAGAAAAGGCTCTGATGAAAGTCAGGAGAGACAGCGGCCAGACTCTCAGCAGGTGCCTCCTCCCTGCGGTGGCCAGGAAGCCAGAACAGCTGTTAGAGGTAAGCCCAACCCTCCCCACACCCCTCATTCGGGCTGTGAACCTACAAGCTCCCCAGCCCGACTTGTCCCAGGGGTAGGTGGCAGCTGTGTGGGTGACAGGCTCTCTCCATGGCGAGACGGCAGACCCCCAGAGGAAACAGGGTCTGGGGACCCGGAATCCCCCAGCGGCTGGACCGATCCCACACTGGTCAACAGTGACATGAACCAGAGCTGGATCTTCACCCACAGGACAGGGGTCAGCAGGGGAGAGGCCGGGGCCCTCCAGGCTGCTGCACACATGGGCTTGGCTACGCAGCAGCAGGAAGGAGCCACCGATGCTTCCCATACCTTCTCATCTGTGGCCCGGATCCGGATGGAGGAGAGTATTATACAGAAGGCAGAGGGGCCAGAGCTGAAGGGCAGAGTGTATGACTACTTTGTGGAGTCCACATCGAAGGCTGTCTCCAGACCAGTCCCCTGCACAGCAGCTCTGGCTGAGGATGCTGCATCCCCCAGACCTGGACCAGAGCCCCTGGTCACAGGAGCAGCCTCCAGAGACCAAGATGATGGTGGCGCATCTGAAGTAGCATCCCCACAGTCTGTGCCCTCCCCCTCTACACCTGGTTTCAGCAGAAAGGTGAGCCTCCTGCAGATCGCTGAGAACCCAGAGCTCCAGCTGCAGCCCGAAGGCTTCGCGATACCCCTTCCTGCCCATCAGGACCAGAGAGCCCAGCACAGTTCAGTCTGCAGCCACGGGGAGCCCCATGTGCAGCTTGTAGCTGGGACCAATTTCTTCCACATCCCCCTCACGCCTGCTTCAGCTCTGGATATCCGCCTGGACCTGGGCAATTGCTACGAGGTGCTGACCTTGGCCAAGAGGCAGGGCCTAGAGGCCCTGAAGGAGGCGGCTTACAAGGTGTTGAGTGATAACTACCTTCAGGTCCTCCGAAGCACAGACATCTACGGGGGTCTGAGCGGAGCGGAGCGGAACCTGATCCTCCAGCGCAGGTTCCGTGGCCACAAGTGCCTGGTAGTGGCAGACATGTGTCCCCAGGAAGACAGTGGCCGGCTCTGTTGCTATGACAATGTGCAGGATGCCTGGCACCCGCTATCCCAGCTCCCCCTGGAGGCCATGTCCCAGGGTTGTGCTTTCTGTTCTTTATTCAATTATCTGTTTGTGGTGTCTGGCTGCCAGGGACCTGGGGGCCAACCCTCCAAACGTGTCTTCTGCTACAACCCCCTGACGGCGATCTGGAGTGAGGTGTGCCCACTGAACCAGGCCCGGCCTCACTGCCGGCTGGTAGCCCTGGACGGGTACCTCTATGCCATTGGAGG
The DNA here is from genome assembly GCF_963924665.1 of Micromys minutus. NCBI lineage: Eukaryota > Metazoa > Chordata > Mammalia > Rodentia > Muridae > Micromys > Micromys minutus. Next base: position 53,262,598 of record NC_137978.1, on the reverse strand, counting down.
TGAGTGTCTGAACACAGTGGAGCGTTACGACCCTCGCCTGGACCGCTGGACCTTTGCCCCGCCGCTCCCAAATGACACATTTGCCCTGGCACACACAGCCACGGTGTGCGCCAATGAGATCTTTGTCACCGGGGGCAGCCTGCGCTACTTGCTGCTCCGATTCTCGCCGCAGGAACAGCGTTGGTGGGCGGGGCCCACGGGGGGCAGCAAGGACCGCACGGCCGAGATGGTGGCTGTCAATGGCTTTCTCTATCGTTTTGACCTCAACCGCAGCCTGGGTATCAGCGTGCACCGCTGCAGTGCCAGCACACGGCTCTGGTATGAGTGTGCCACGTACCGCTTGCCTTACCCTGAAGCCTTCCAGTGTGCTGTGGTGGATGATCGGATCTATTGTGTGGGGCGCAGGCGTACACTCTGCTTCCTGGCGGACCACATCTCGCCCAGGTTTGTGCCTAAGGAGTTACAGGCTTTTCCTTCTGCCCGGGGCACCCTTCTGCCTGCCGTCCTGACCTTGCCTGTCCCCGATGTGCCTCAGACCACTGTCTAACAGTCCCTCTGCCGGGCTGCATCGCGATTCAGAGAAACTCCCTGCCCATCACTCTGGGTAAGAGGCAGGCAGGAACATGGCCGTCAGTGGAGTGGAAAGTCATCTCTCCTCCACCCCAGGCTTTGGAGTATTCTTTAACAGCTACAGGTCTGCTACAACTTTGAAGCCAGGGCCTAGCATCCCACAAGTGCATGAGTGACTGACCTAGCGCTGGGCTTCAAATCAGAATTCCTGGCAGGAATTCCAGGTCATAGTCTTATCCCAATCACAGTTTCGGGGGGCAAGGGCACCCTCCAGGGCGCTTCTCAAGCTGGTTGGCTTTCTGTGAGCTTCCACAGACCACCTTCCTATGGTCTTACCAATTTCTAAGCACCGAGGCCCACCTTAGAAGCTTCTAGAAGCATCTAGAGCGGAGGTGGGAAGATCTGAAGAAGGAGGTTTGGGCAGACACAGGAAGGAGTTCGGGATACCCCTGAGGGTTGGCCAGAAGGACAGGCACTGTCAAAGCTGAAGGCATCCATGGGAACTCTGCAGAGCGCATTGTCCAAGGCCCACTTTTTAGGTTTTGTTTTGTTTTTGTTACCTCAGAGTTCAGTGTGCTGGAAGGAGAAAGGCATCCATGTTGGCCAGAGTTCTATTTGCATATTAATCACATCGCCACTGAGGTCTTGGGAGGCAGGGGTGCAGATGTGGTTCCAGGCTCCCTTTTCCAGGCCCCTGCTGTGCCCATCACCACCTGACCTCAGTAGACCCCCAAGAGTTCAGAATCCCCTCTGCCTGCAAACCACCAGGACAGTCACCGCTTGTGTTCTCATCCCTGTGACTGTCTCTGCCTGGTGGCCATCTCATCTGCTCTGGGATGAGAAGGGATGAGGAGAGACAGGACCGGGATGGTGGTGTGGAGTATGGATTCTAGTGGAGCTTCCAGACCCTCCATCTTTCACATCCAAGAGAACCCAACTCCAGGAAGAAAGGCAGAGGTCCACCCTGTTATCCTGCCTACCAAGCCCTTTCTCCATTCCGAGGGAGACAAAGATGTTGAGAGAAAAGGGATACTGATCTTGAGAAGATCCAGGAGCCAGGGGGGTGAGAGTCACAGTCAGGGCCAGGCCTGACAAGTTGGAGGATGACGAAATTTTGGACACTGGACCCTTTAAAAACCTTCCCAGATCCCAGGGGTGGCCATGGAGCTGTGGGAACTGAGGCTGGGGCACTTTCTGGATGATTCAGGATTGGAATGGGGAAGGAGTTTCCATGTGACAACAAGAGGAGAACGCCTGCTGGACCTCCCTGTTGACTATCCCAGGCCAAAGGCCTGGGATGAGGAACCAGCTAAACACACTTGAATTGAAAACTGTGCAAGAAAGGGGCTCATGGTGGGTCCTCAGGGAGGGAATCCTGCCCCCTATCTTCTCCCCCCCTCCCGCTGTCCCCTGTCACTGCCCCTCCCCTTGTCCTCTGTCCCCTACCCCCCATTGAACCTTTCCCTGTCTCCTCCCCCTTCCCCTGTTCCCTGCCCGATGTCTTCTCCCCCTCCCTCTGTCCTCTGTCCCTCCTCCCATGCACCCTCCCCTGATTCCTGCCTCCTTTCCTCTGCCCCTCCCTGTCCCCTGTCCTCCCCCAGTCCCCTGCCCCCTCCCGTCCTCTGCCCCCTACTCTTACCCCTCCCTCTCCCCCTACCAAAGCCATGTCACATTACTCACACATCAGTTTCTGAGGAGCATTGGGATAAGGCGATAGATGGCTCCTGAGGAGCTTTATCATGGTGGTGCCAGGCTGGGCCGGGGCAGGGTGCTTTTGCTGGGCCGGGGCAGGGTGCTTTTGGAAGATAGCCCAGCTTCCAGGCACAGGCTAGCCCAGTCCCGAGGGCAGCCTCTGGCAATGACCAGACAGAAGGCAAGATGCCAGTCAAGCTGGGTAGGGTCTGGGTTAGGTTCTAGGCCCAGGAGAAGACGAAACACATTAAGGAAACTTCCAGAAGCCCGTGGCACACTGACAGCAGTGATTCCAGGGAAGCTGCAAAAAAGACAAATGAAAGACAAAAACAAAAACTGTGTTCCAGACCCCAGTGAGCGCAGCCATTATTATTGAGAGAAGGGGTGCTAAGATGAAGCTGTTGCACATCCCTTAGGCTCATGTGCCAGACATCCCCAGCCAATCCCTGTATCTTCCCGATGAGCCCTTATGAGGACCTCAGAAGGATTCTAAACGGAAGTCCCACCCACAGTCATGGCCAACAGGTCAGAGCTGGACGAGGAGCTGGTTTGGGGGGCGGAAGTGGCTACAGAAGAGATGAACACGCCTGTCCTGTTCAGGCCAGGCACTGCTCTGCGGGTGGGGGAGCAGCAGAGAACGGGCCAATTCCTAGACCAGGAACAAGCCCCGGAAGAGACTGCACTGAGCATGCGTAACCGCTGAGGCAAGGACAAAGCTGGCCCTGCAAGACGCTCAGGTCTCCCGGAGACCTGGGATCAGATGGGAGACCCACCTGGCGGGAAGGGGAAGGGTTTTGCCACACAGGTGAGGGGGCGGGAATGCTTCTGAGGATGGAAGAGAGATAGACCACTGATCTGGCGCTGTTCCCTGGAGAGAAGCCGACCTGGTGCACTTGGGGGTCGTTACAAACTAGTCACAGGTACCCTGTCCAAGTTTTCAGCTGAGGGCAGCCTGCTGGCATCTCCTTCACACAGGCTCAGAGTCTACTTCCCATTTGATTTTGGGGGATAACCTGGGGTCTGAGGCCATCCTGGCTTCAGCCTCCGAGTGGCCTGAGCGTCAGGGGTCTGAGGACCATCTGTCTTGCTTTTTTCTAATAAGAGTTCTTACTGCTCGGGGTGGGAGAGATGATGTGTGGGTTATTTTCCACTTTAAGCCAGTCCGTGTCCCTTTATAGAAAAATAAATAAAGAGACAATTGAAAGAAAGAGAAATGTATTTTAAAAAGCTCTCAATCCTGCCACCCGGAGACGTTTCCTGCTGGGGTGTGTGTCCCTCGGGTCTCTTTCTTCTGTTTGTACGTTTTGTTTGGCTTGGTTTTTGCCCGGGTGTGTTTGTGCTGAACATACAATTCTGTTGCTTCCTTCTGTGCACGGCGTTTTTCAGAATAAGCATCTTCCCGTGTTATTACAAACCCTCAGTAAACATTATTTCCACAAGGCGCTGAATATTCCACCCAGTGAATGGGTCGCACTTTATTTAAACATGGTCCCCTCCTGTGGGTCTGTGGATTTCCCCCACCCACATCCCCTGTTGATTTTCTTTTCTATCATAAATAAAACAAATGGTCTTTGTTTTCTCTTTCTTCTCTGAGGCCTCCATCAAAACCAGAAAAGACAGACAGGTCTAGGTTCTCTCTGGAAGGTTATGGTTTAGCATTTACCGGTTAAAACCCATAGCATTTACCGGGAACTGGATCTTGACCCGTTTTGGACGGTCTGCCACACAGCTGACCATGGTGATGCTGGACGAGAGAGTCAGAGCTGGGTGGTGGGAGGGGCAGCCCAGGCATCCTTCCCACAGAGTAGTCCGTGCAAGGACCTTGTCCAGGTTGTACACGTCTACGTTTGCAAATCCTCACACCCACAACAGCCCCATGTACAGGTGCAAAAACTGAACTCAGAGAGTTTCAGGAAATACCTTGCCTGACGGCAAATTTTTAAAGAGTTTTTATTTCTTTAAGTATGCTTAGAGGAACTGGGGATGTAGCTTCGTGGTTCCAGTGCTACCCTAGCAGGCATGATGCCCTAGGTTACATTTTCGACAGAACAGAAACTGGGTGTGGGGATCCACATCGATAAAGTTGGCATTCCGGAGGCAGAAACAGGAAGCTCAGAAACTCAAGGTCATCATCTTTGGTTATGTAGTAAGTTGGAGGTCAGTCTCAAAACCCAACACAGACATCGGAGTGTTCTGGAAGCCAGCTTCGCCTTGGCTTGATACCAGCGTCACTCCTGGACTTTTTCTAACCCCAGCTTACCCATGCCAATCAACCATGCTCTGTTTGCGAACCATCCACTCAAGAGATGTTCTCCATTTTCTCGGTGCCTATGTCTGTAAAACGGGTTTGCCCCTGCCAAGCTCAAGGGGCAATGAGAGAACAAGACATTCCTCCTCAAGCCATCAGCCCAGGGACAACTTCAAAACATGTCCCCAAGAACACCCAGCTATCTGGAAGGAGGGTCCAGCGGGAAGGACAAGCTCCCCCCTCCCCCACCTCAACTCACTTGCCCACTGCCTTGGCCTCTCAGAAGCCAGAGTGACTGTGCACAAAGCTGCAGTCCCCCTTTCTTGTCTGAGAAGGTCTGAGGTTTCTCCGTATAAAAGCAAGTCCCATTTAAGGGCATCTGAGTTTCAGAAGTGCAAGCACGTGCAGTGCTCAGGCCCAGAGGGGGCGGTCGGGACTGGCCTGCTTGCTGATTGGTGGGTTTCCAAGGTCAGAACACCGCCCATTTTCCTCGGATGGCTGGGGACTCAGATGGGCATTGAGAAGCACCAGGCCTCCTGGAAACCCTACAGTTCCAAGGGGAGGGGCCCTTTTCCCTTACAGGGTAGGAGTTGGTTGAGCACGTCCTGGCTTGGCAAGACGTAACCACAGACATCTTCAGCGCCCCGGCTTAGTCAGCCCGGTGGCTCTGGCCCCCCTGGGAGTCCCCTGAAGCTGCTGCTCCAGCCAGCAGCAGCCCCTAGGCAATTGTGAGGTTGCTGCAGGGGGAGGCAAATGAAACCAGGGCAGGAGGCACCTTCAGGGAGCTGGGGAACAGAAGAAAGGACAGCCTGGAGGGATAGACTCTCCAAACAGCTCCCAGCCTCGGGTCCTTTGAAAGTGAGAGGCAGGTCAAAACAAAACAAAAAAACGAGGCTGTAATGGGGTCTAGGTTGCCTTATTGTGTGGAAAGAGATGGAAATACCAGCGCTCTCAGCCCCAGGGCTCCGCAGATGCGCAGTGGCAGCGGTGGAAACCGCCATCCCTCACCGATGCCAAGGTAGGGTGTGAGGTTCGGCTGCATCCTCACAGACTGGAGGGAAACTAGGATGGCAGTGCACTGAAAAAAATAATAATAAATCACTATTTAAGTAAGACAATTGAGGTAGCACAGGTCTGTAATTTCAATATAACAGTGTTGGGGGAGTCTTCACGGCAAACGCTGATTGTGTTGGAAGCTTTGCTTCTTGGGCAGTAAGAGGTTTACGCCAGACTCCAAAGGAAGTGGTTCCGTTCCGATCCCGGGCCGCCACAAATTCCCCCGTCTTTTCATTTCTGCCCGAGTTTCCCTCCCCTCTTGAGATTTTGGTCCCTTCTCTTTAAGAGTTGCAGGAGGGCCGGAGAGATGGCTCAGTGGTTAAGAGCACTGACTGCTCTTCCTGAGGTCCTGAGTTCAATTCCCAGCAACCACATGGTGGCTCACAACCATCTGTAATGGGATCTGTTACCCTCTTCTTGTGTGTCTGAAGACAGCGACAGTGTCTTATAAATAAGTCCTAAAAAAAAAAAAAAAAAAAAAAAAAAAAAAAAAAAAAAAAAAACCATAGCCAACCAAAATGTAGCCCCTACCTACTCGGGAGTCAGAAGCCTCCACCTGTGATATGAGGAGAAGAGATATTGGAGGGAAAGAGAGTAGATCCTTATCAGCCTTCAAGCCCTTAAGTATACAGCATCTGCTCAGTCTAGCTAAGACCAGCTCACACCCTTCTCACATTTGTCTTTTCTGCTAATATCCAAAGAGAGGAACAGATATAATTGGATACACCAGGCTTGTATTGTTAACTAAAAAAAGATCTTCTTTAAAGAACTACTTTTATTTTATGTATATGAGAGTTTGCCTGAACACACCTCCGTATGCCTCCTGTGTGTGCCTGGTACTCAGAGAGACCTGAAGAGGATATCGGATCCCCCTGAACTGGAGCTACAGACATTTGTGAGCTACCGTGTGGGTGCTGGGAACCGAACCGGGATCCTCTGGAAGAGCAGCCAGTGAGTGCTCTTAACTGAGCCATCTCAAGCTCTGAGAAAAGGTTTGGTAAGGCCTTGGCTGGCCTGGAATTCTTCACATAGACCTTAAACTTATGGGCATTACTCCGGCTGGGATTCCAGACATGTGCTACTCAAGTCACCAAAACCACCGAATCCAAGTCTGCTAAGCTCTTTGTGTTTTTTAAATGGGGTCTACTTTGCTTTGTTTTTAAGAAACTTGGGCATCTGGTGTCCCTCCGTGCGACGGATGCAGGGGGACAGCTCACAGAAGCAGAGTGCTAATTTGGTTCATGGTTTCAGATGGTCCATCCATGGTTCCCTGTGTCTGAATTTGTGTCATGGCAGAGCTTTGGGCCTGGGACTATGTAGTAGAGCCAAGCGGCTCAGGCCAGAGTGGCAAGAACCAGCAAGAACAAAGGGGCCAGGCAAACGCATCCTTTTGGTAGCCTGTTTCCCTCAGCAAGGCCCGGCCTCCTTCTTTGGCATCATCTTCCAACATCATCCAATTATGGTTCTACCACAGAATCCTTGATTAGGGTACAGCCCATTGGTTAGTATGGAATCTTCAGGAACTGATCTGTTCCAGGAAGCCCACGAGTTGCCCAACCCATGAGTGGTACCAGAGGGAGTCTTGCTATGTTTGGTCAGGTTAGCCCTGAACTCCTGAGCTCAAGAGAGCCTCCCGCCTTAGACTCCCAAGCAGCTGGGACCACAGGCAGATGCCATGGCGTCTGGCGTCTCAAACCAAGTGTGGTAAGTGGACAAGTTCCCCGTTCTTTTGCCCATCAGTGATTTCAGCCCTAGAATCTGATCACGTGATTTGCTTTGACCTCTCTATGGGACTAATATACTTGCCATCGCAGAAGCTTGGAAACTGAGTGTGTGTGTGTGTGTGTGTGTGTGTATGTGTGTGTATGTGTCTCTGTGTGTTTATGTATGTGTTCATATGAATCTGTGTCTATATTCACGTGAGTTGTGTACTTACATATGTGTTCACATATGTAGTCAATCATGTGTGTGTGTCTGTCTGTGTTTTTATGTGTGTGTTCATAAGAATCTGTGCCTGTGTTCTTCTGAGTTGCATACTCACATACATGTTCACATAGTCAACTGTGTGTGTGTGTGTTTTTATGTATGTGTTTATATAAATCTGTGCTTGTGTTCATGTGAGTTACATACACACATATGTGTTCACACACGTAAAAGTCAGAGGTCAGGTCTCCACTTTATATTTTTGAATCTTTTGCCCATCGGTTCAGGTAGGCAAACAGGAGAAGCAGGCGACCATGGTTCTAAGTCACCACTGATATGGGTGTGTACTGGCAGTAGACCAAAGGGTGATGAAGGCTGAGCTAAGGCCGCCACTTTGGCTGAGAAACCTAGAGCTCAAGACAGTAAAGCATCTTTTCTTCCCAGAGCCACACATCTACAAGGATCAGGAGCTAGGATGCTACCTCGGTCTGTCTAGCATCAAAGCAAGGCTCAGGTCCTTTACCATTCAGCCCCGTGGGCGGGCTCTCTTCTACCCAAAACTAGAGCTTGGGCTCCCATCTGAGGCCCTGCTCATCTCTGTCATTCCAGAAGGATGGAGCCTTCTCCAGGGCCCGGGAATACAGGGTGAGGCTCTGAGTCATGTGGGGGGGGGGAGCTGAGAAAGGTCTAGAACACAGCACGGGGAGGTGGCTCAGAAGTTAAAGTGACTGCTGTGCAAACAGGAGGACACAAGTTCTGATCCTAGGACCCATGTGCAAGCCAGGAGTGACATCATGCCCATGGAACCCTACACTGAGGGGACAGAGATAGAAGCTTTGCTAGCCAGCCAGTGAGGCTCCCCAAACAAGGCAGATGGGCAGTGCCTGAGGAATTAGTTAAAATTACCTCCTGAATTCAACACACATACATACAGTCACACAGTCACACACACAGTTACACAGAGTCACACAGTCACACACACACAGCCACAAACAGTCACACACATTTTCACACACACTTATATACACAGACATACACACATACAGTCACAGTCATGAGCGCACACTCTCACACACACAGTCACACAGAGTCACACACACACACACAACCACACACACAATCACAGACACACACATTCACACACACTCATATACATAGAAATACACATAGTCACAGTCACGAACTCTCACCCACACGTACATTCTCTCTCTCTCTCTGTCTCTGTCTCTGTCTCTGTCTCTCTCTCTCTCTCTCTCTCTCTCTCTCTCTCTCTCACACACACACACACACATTCAGTTCCCTACACAGCAGCCATTAACACCCCTTAGGCACTTTCTCTGAGATAATTCATATTCTTTCCCTCTTTCTCCAGTGTTGGGGATCAGACTCCGGGCCTTGAGCACCCTGGGCAACTACAACTGCACTTTATCTGCTTCTCAGAACAACTCTGTAGATTAGACACTGTAACATTTCACAACTTAGGAAACAAAAAACTGAAGCCACCTGCTCAAGTCGCAGAGTCAAGAAGCGATGATTAGGTGTGGGGGGGTGGGGCATGGGGCGTCCCCAACATCACTAGAAAAGGGTCCGCTGCAACAGGGGGTGCCATCGATGACACCCTTTGAGGCCTTGAAATGTGGCCTCTCTTGTTGAGCACAGCACCCCCCAACAGCACGACCTCTGTCCGCAGAGTGGCTGGCCCTCTAGGTGACCACAGAAAAAGAACTGGTAATGTTTGGCCTTGTTCTCAGTGCCACCATGGCCTTTCATGGAACTTAGCTCTGAGGCCTGAAGTGTCATCTAGTTCCGCACACAACCTGCTTCCCTGACCACAGGGTTGCTTTCCTGTCTGTGATAGGCAATGTGTCTTTGCCGTCACCACCACCACCCCGCTGTTTAACACCCTATTGGCACACAAGGTCAAGGTAGCCGGGAGGCCCAAAATCCTACAAAGATCGCCCAGGATACTGAAAGCTGCTCTCCCCACCAAGGGCAGCCCAGATTTCAGAGCCTCAAAGAAGTTCCAGGCAACTACAGGTGGTGTGTCAGTTTCTCACCTCAGCCTTGGGGGGGAGGGCTCCCAAACAACCTGATCAGCTCCCATTAACAGAGTCACTTAAGACCAACCTGTGCCTTCTTTCTCTCTAACCACCTGACTTCCTTGGAACAAGACCACTATCACCTCGCCCCCGCCCGCCCCGCCCCGCCCCACCTAGCCCCACCCACAAGGGGCGGTGCTACCATAGCCCCGCCTTCCCTCACTTCTCTACTGGCAGGGGTTCTGGAGTTACCAGCCTCGACCGAGAAATCTCATACACAATGAACAAAACTGTGAAAGCACGCTAGAAGGTGGCGAACGCCACCCACGTGTGATGTGTCTTTATTTGTATGATGTGTCTTTATTTGTAATGAGTGTCAAAGGGATGCGGCCTTGCTCAGTTCAGGAGCACAGTTTACTGCAGATTGCTGTTTATTTCCACAATCACCTTGATTCGATCGTGCGCAGCGGTCTACCCGCTAGATCAGAGGAGGGTCGGCTTTAACCTGGCCTCAATTTGAATCTCAATAAATGGAGTGAATTCTTGCAAAACCAAGACAAAACAAGGACCTTCTGTAACTAAATCAAATCCTAGGGGGCCAAATCAAACCCGACCCTCCTGGAGAGAAGGTTTTCCAGCCTGGATTGGACCCAAACGCTTTAAATGGCTCTGATTCTTTCCATCTCTGACTTCCACTTACTCAGTCCCCCTCCCATTCCCAGACCCAGCTGGGGGTAGGGGTGTGGATGGGGAATTGCTGGGGCAAATTAGCCTTGGGGAGAATCCAGGCAGTACAGGTAGCCCCATCCCCTTAAAAAGACATTCATTTAGAGTGGGGGACTGGGGAGCTGGGACTCTGGAGGTCTGGGGAACTGGGACCTGGGAAGATGGGGATTTTGAGAGTTGAAGATCTGGAGATCGAGGGAACTGGGGTCTGGGATGTTGGGGAGCTGGGGAGCTGGGTGTTTGGGGAGCTGGGAAGCTGGATGTTTGGGGAATCTAGGGATCTGGGGGTCTAGAGATTTAGAGAGTTGGAGAGCTGGGACTCTGGGGGTCTGGGGAGCTGGAGTCTGGGGGTCTGGGGAGCTGGGGAGTTGAAGATCTGGAGATATGGGGAGCTGGGGTCTGCAGAACTAACTGCCTTCGTCAGTTAACTGCCTGCTGAGCAACTGTGGGGACCTAAGTTTAGATCCTCAACTCTCACATAAAACTGAGTGTGGTAGGGAGCATCTGTGACCTCAGTGAATATGAACACACCCCCTCCGTTCACATATGAACACACACACTCATTTACACACTCACAACATACTTATTCACACACTCATTCACACACTTACACAACTCATTTATTCACACTCATTCATTTGTTCATACACAAACTTATTTACACATACACTCATTCATACACACTATTCACACACAGAGACACACTTATTCACACACATTCACTGAGTCATATATACACACTTATTAACACACACCCTTTCACACACATTTATTCACACACACACTCATCCACACACTCATTCACATATACCCACTCACTAAATAAATAAATAAGACAAGTGTGTTTGTGTGTGTGTGTGTGTGTGTGTGTGTGTGTGTGTTAAAATACAACAGAGCATGACATTTGCCACTAGGACAACTTTAAAATACACAGCCACAGGCAGGAAGCTCGTTCACAGCCTGGGTCTCCTTACGAGTTTTTCTGATTACCAAGGATAAATAAACATTTACTGCAGGGTATATAATTGGAAAAATACAGCCTCAAAAGAGAGTGGAATCCATTTCTCCTAGAAACAGCCATTCCAGCTTGATTTCTTTATTTTGTGATTTTAAATATAAAAAAAAAAAAATGTACTCCCTCGCACACCACAATTGATGCTGATTTTTTTTTCTCCTATCAGAATATTATGGCTATGTTTGTGGCTCGAGTTTTAAAAATGTATCCCTGGGTCGTTTTTGAGTGTGATAAAATATACACAGTATAACATTTTTACCATGTGGGCCATTCATAAACGGAGAGTTGGACAGCATAGTTCTCGGCACAAAGGGAACTCTGTGAGCATCGCAGCCCCAGCCCCGTTCCCCGGAGCCCACCCGAGTATACAGACATTCCCTCTGGAAAACATCCTCCCAAGGAAGAAGACACTCCCTGCTCTGTCAGTACAGATAATTGGAAACACGCCTTAAGCACAAAGATAGGCTGGTTTTTTCATTCATTCTAGAAGGTTTCACAGACCACACAGCAGCCAACTCAGCGGGATGCTTTGGGGCAGGAGAAACTGATGAATGGCTTCCTCTCACAGACACCACATCCCTCCTCAGCCCCATTGGCAAGACAAGGGAGCGTCCTCGGCCCCCTGCTTGCTTCTCAGGCTTCTGGCTCAGTTAGTTACTTTGGGCATTTTAACAAAATACAGTTTGAAAACAGCAGAATAATACACAGCATGCTAATGACTGTTTTCATTGTGGGTCCTCACTGTGCAAGCGTGAATCTTCCCAGGGCTGCGGACTCCACAGCTGAGATGAAATGGTAACAATCTCTTCCCAGGTGTGGGATACCAGGACCAAGGACTGTATTTGTGGAGAATAGTTAGGGCCTGGGAGGTGGCTCAGCTGACAAGTGCTTGCCTTTCTACCGTAAGGACATGAGTTCAATTCCCCGGATCCTACAAAGGCGGAGGGCACTTGTAATCCTGCTGCTGGAGAGGCAGAGACAGTAGGGTCATTTGGGTTTTCTGGCCTACTGAGTAAACTCCAGGCAGCTGAGGACTTGCTGTGTGCATTTGAGGAATGAACTATGAGGCTGTCCTCTGCCTTCTACACACATGTCCACACACTTATGAACATGCACACATGCACATACAGAGGAAACATGGCTGACCAGAGTGGATGACAAGAGCCAGGTCGTGATACACAGTGGACATCAGAAAAAAAAAAATTCCTCATTTCAGGGACCAGAGAAGTTCAAGAACTGGGTAACAGTTCAGTGCTAGTCAGTCAGTGCAATTGATGTGCGGGCATCTGGCCTCTCTTCCTCAAAGGTGTGTATGGGGGGGATGGGCAGGCACAGGCTACCCAGGCACTGAGGGAAAACATCATGGCAGACTGGCACAGACGCCGGCACAGGAAGGACAGGTGATGCCGCACACAACTGAGACATGTGATTGCTCTTCAAGTGGCTTCTCCTAACACCGGCACTGAGGCTGGCACATGCAGACCCACAAGGCATGCAGTAGCAGGAAAGATGATAACCAGAGCAAAGCCGGGGTGCTTAGCTAGATAAGGTCAGGTCTCAGGGCACTCTCAGCCAGAGTAGGAAGTCTGGGTTTTATTTGTAGCCTAACTAGAAGGCTTCAGAGCATTCGGTCCTTCGTTTGGTGTCCTGTCTCTCTGAGACAGGGTGTCACTATGTGGTTCTGGCTGGCTGCAAACTTGGCCACGCTCCCACCTTCTCCACCATACTGGGTTTACAGGTGTCCACTGCCACACCCAGCAGCTCTCTTTCAGGATCTAATTAAGTTTTACTCTTAACTATGCATTCACATATATACCTGTTGTCTTGCAGTGTGTATGGGTGCAATGCTCAAGAAGACCAGAAGAGGGCGCTGGAGTTATACTCAGTTACAGCGCTGAGCTGCCCAAGGAGGGTGCTGGGAATTGAACTTGGATCCTCAGCAAGAACAGTATGTGCTCTTAACTACTGAGCCATCATCTCTCTCCAGGCCTCTGTAATACACTTTTATTTTAGACTTTGTTAGATGTAAGGGTTTCAAGGACAGCACCAGGGTACCATCACTTCCTCTGTCGCTAAGCCACTGCAGTCACCTGGCTCACCTCTCACCTCTGCAGACCCTGCAGTGACACAGCTTCATGGGCAGAAGTCTATATTTTTATCACAGTTTCCAGAGCCTACATCTGATGCCTCTTTTCTCCCAGGATCCCCCGGGAGAGACTGTGTTACCTGCTGTCCTCGTGTCTCAGTTCCCAGTGGGAACTCTTTCTCTTAGCAACGGCTATAATGACTTTGAGTTGCACTGGTCAGGACTTTTGAGAACTGGCCATCCTGGAGTTCTCCCTGAGACTTTATGTGGGATCATAGGTATTCGAGGAAAATCAAAAGAGACAAACCTCTGGGCAGGTCTGTGAGGGACTGAATTAGCTGAGGGGAGAAGACCCTGAATGTGGGCAGCACCATTCCCTAGGCTGGGATCCTGGACTGAGTTGATAGGAGGAAGTGAACCAAGCGCCAGCATCTATCCCTTTTCTGACAGTTGATACAATGTGACCAGCCACCTCACACTTATCCTGACCCTGGATACATTGTGACCAGGCACCTCAAGCTCCTGCCTCCTGACTGTGGGTGCAATGTAACCTGATACCTCTTGCTCCTGCCCCCATGCCTTCTCTGCCTTGACATGATAGACTGTGCACTCTCTCACTGTAATCCAAAATAAGCTTTTTCTTCCTTAGATTCTCTCTCTCTCTCTCTCTCTCTCTCTCTCTCTGTCTCTCTCTCTCTCTCTGAACTTTGTCACATGACGAGGAAAAAGATGACTCACCAATGCTGTTCTCATCACAGCAAGGTCACTGCTGGTGTTGACCTGGATCACCAGTGCAAACTGTCCCTTTAGATTAGAAACACATCACTGTGTGGGACTAAGGAGTGAACTTCGGAATAGGAAATCTCCCTGTCCTTCCCCTACTCTTTCTGCATCTGTCAGCAGGGACAAAGAGGCTTACTTCCTGTCTTGGTGATATTCCACCATGACAGTTGCTGTGTGGCCTCGATTCCCTAGTGTTTGGCATCAGGAGCTCTCTCAGGCTTCTGTATTTCTGTATGTGCCCATTACTGTTGCTGCCATAAAATACCTGGAGCTATGTGCTTACAAAAATAAAAAAATAAAAAGAGTTTGCTTACATTTTTTGAGACTTAGCGCATGGTGCAAGCATCCTGTGGGCTCAGGCCAGGGCCTTGTGGTAGGTGGTATCTAAGGTAGAAAGGAATAACATAGAAATGATCACATGGGGAGCTGGGGCAGAGGGCCAGCCTCTCCAGAACTAACTCCCTAAGGCCAGCACTAATCCATGCCAGAAGCATGCCTCCAATACCCTAACCACGTTCCACTATATTCTGCCTCTTAAAGGTCCTGGTTCCTTTCACACTACCACCCTGGTAACTAAATATCCAGTACACGAACCCTGGGGAACAAACCACATGTAAAGATTTTCACCCCCTTAACACAAATACCCTGTCACCGTGTTCCTGGTACCATAAATGCTGTAGACAGAAGGGCTAGAATGACATCAATAGCTGACATCTGACACTGATGCTTTCTAAGCACAGGGTGGCATCATCTAACTTCAGTTTTAAGTGTGTCCCTCGGGTCACCTGGCCAAAGATGGATTGGTGATGCCAGTGACTGGCGTATTACTTGCTTTTCTCTTTGCAGCTACTAAGCACCTGGCAAAAAGCAACTGAAGGAAGTGTTTGGGTTGGCTTTTTGCCAGCATAATAAACACTACAACCCCAAACAACCTGGAGAGGAAAGGAGTTTCTCGCCTTACACTTGCCAAATCACAGTCCCTCATGGAAAGTCAAAGCAGGAACTCAAGGCAGGAACCGGAGGCAGGAACTGAAGTAGGCACCACGGAGGAACACCGCTTACTGGCTTGCTCTCCAGGCTCTCATTCCCAACCTTCTGTATATTGGTCAGGAGCGTGTTCCACAGTGAGCTGGGCCCTGACACTCCAACTGTTCCTTAAGAAAATGTCCCCGCAGACTTACCTATAGGCAATGCAGTGGAGGCGGTTTCTCACTTGAGGATTCCTGTTTCTGGTAAAGAGGGCTTTGTTCTGGCTCACAGCCTGGCAGTGTCGTCCATGTCGGCTCAGCGGCAGGAGCGTGAGGAGGCTGGTCACATTGCCCCTGCAGTCAGGAAGCAGAGATGAATGCTGAGGCTCCACCCCCTTTTTCCTCTCTGCTCAGTCCTGGACCCCCGAGGTCCTGATGAAGGGAGCTGCCCACATTTAGAATCAATCCTAAATTAATCCAGTCTAGAAACACCCTCACGGATACGCCCAGAGATACCTCCTCGGGGTGCTTCTAAATCATGTTAAGCTGACAACAATATCAACCCATACAGCTGGTGTAACGAAGTCCATGAAGAAGCAGTGGTCTATGCCACATGAGATTAACAGGAAGCTAGCGGTTGGTCTTTATGGTGGACACATGACTACCAGGTCGGTTCTGCTGCCCGGCCTACCTCTGCCCTCGACTCCTCCCAAACCTTCTCAGATTGCTTACAGTATGGATTTGGAGTTTAGCAGCTGTCTGCCATCTTTGATTTCTCCAAAGGCTTTCTAGAAGCCAGGTCTGGATAGGGTTTTTTTCTCAGGTCTGGAAAGGGCTCTTTTGGGCTGCATAGCAGTGGAGCACCGATATCGGGCCGCAGGGAGCACCGTGGAGCCCACTTAACAAAATAAACAGTGTTCGAGCTCTCCTCCACATTCATTTGATGGAGACCATTAGTGTGCTAATTAAAATGGAGTCTTATCTGTTTGCTGAACAGGCCCGGCAGGACTTCATGTTGGCACAATTGTACTGGCAACATACTCACGTTTCTGTGGTTATAGAACAAGAAGACGCTTTGGTTTTAGTCCTTCCTTCAATAATTCAGTCGACCGCAATATTCAGAGGCCCTTTATCCCAAGGGCTCTTGGTAGCCCAGCTGGGAAGCTCATGCCAGCCAACACCCCCAGACCCAACTCCAGCTAACAGGATCTTGTAATCCTCCTCTCAGCCCGGCTGGGTTGGCATCTGCCTGCCTTCATTAAGAGTTTGTTACTCAAATTAATAGTACAAACAAGATCGCAGAAGGGACTGTTTAACCTACTTAAGACAGCACACTGTTTTTAAGCAATTAGGGACGTTTGTACATGGTGAATGAGCTCACCAGATAAGCTCCGTTTCTGCCGCTGGGACAGATCAGATGATCTGGACTCGGTAACGCTGTGTGATTGTTCCAGAATGTGTAGCTCAGCCATTTACTGAAAGCAGTCCCCCACGGTTCAACTTCTCGTTCGTTCTCCCCAGGCATGAATTCAGTATCTATAAAATGGGGGTGATCCTGTCTCACAGGGTCACTGGAAGGAGGTAATGGGGAAGTTTATATCCATAAACAGGAGTTAGATTGACCCAGGCCTTGCCTCAAATTGGGTCAACGAGAGGACGGACTCCAAGCTCAATTGCTGATGGGGACGGCCAGGCACGGAACAGGCAGCCGCTGTGTTCGTGAAATGAGACCAGCATCTGTCTGTCTTTGATCCGAGCTCTACTCACAACACGGTCAGCATGGGTCAAATCCTCTGCATTTGAAATGTTTCGTGAGCAGACTAGATGAGCTTTGTGTTTTTAAGCTTCTTTTAAAAGTTAGATGGGAATCCCAAGATGGACTGATAACTGGGATTTGGTACTCTCCCTGCCATGGCCCAGGTTTCATTCTCAGCCAGAGAGGCTGCTCATCCTAGGCCTCAACAGATGGCTCAGCAGTTAAGAAGAGGACCTGAGCTCTGTTCCAGCAGCCATGTTGGATTGCTGACAACAGCCTGTAACTCCAGCTCAGGTGGATCTGACACCCTCTTCTGACATCTGAGGGCACTGCGAGTGCACACACACACACACACACACACACACACACACACGAATCTTAAATAAGATTCTTTAAACTTGTTTTTAATTTAGATAAATGTATTTATATTCTACTATGGAAAAAGTGTTTTTCTTCTGTTCTCTTAGGCTCGGTGTATGGGACCTGCAAAATAAACTAATTTCAGGTTAGATAAATGGCTAGAGACAGATCTCGCCTGGTACAGCGCATGCCTGGCCTGGCTAAGGCCTGAATTCTAAACCAGCTGTGAAGGTACAAACCTGTGATTCCAGCACCTGGGAGACAGAGGCGGGAGCAGCAGACGTTCAAAATCATCCTCTGTTACCTAGTAAGGTCAAGGTCAGACCCTGTCCCAGAAAACACAGATGCATAATAGAAGCATCGTGTTTGCTGATCTTTGCCTGCCCAGAAATTCCCTCCCAAAAATAGAAATTCAAAATGGGTATGAAGGTCTCAAATACCGTTTTAAGAAGAGAGAGGAGGAGATAGACTGCAGAGGGAAATCCATCACGGGAAGCTAGGAGAGTGTTCGGGAACTAACCCCAGTTGACACCAAGGAGGCTATATGCAGACATGAAGAAATGGTCGTACGGATGAGAAGTTGGTTCCGGGAGCAAAGGCACCTGTCAGGCAAAGCCTGAGGACCTGAGTCTTATCCCTAGATCATGTGTAAAGATGACAGCATACCTGTATTCCGGGGCTCCTGTGTGGAGATGGGAGATGGAGGTGAGACATTTACCTGGAAACTCATAGGCCAGAGGGGAGACAAAAGGAGAGAGACCATGCCTCAAAATCGAAGTGAGAAGGCAAAGACCCGGGGCATTCAGCGGGCAACTGTATGCCTTTGTGTGTGTGATAGTGCATGAGCGTGCAGGTCTGTGTGAGCTGTGTTGGTACGTGTGTGTTTGTGTGGTTGAGAGCAAGTGGGTGTATGTGATTATGTGTGAGTGCGTGTGAACAAGCTTGTATAAGTGTGTCGAAATGTGTGCATTTGTTTGTGTGTGTCTGAGTGTATGTGCACGAGTGTGTGTGAAGTTTGAGTGCATCCGTATGTATATGTGAGTATGAGAGACTGAGGCTGGGAATGTGTGTGAGAATGTGTGAGTGTCTGAATATGAGTGTGTAAATATGTATGTGGATGTGGATGTGTACGCACGACCATGCACATGTCTCAGTGCTTGAGAGAGCATGTATGTCTGAGTCTGTGTGTGGTGTGTAAATGTGAGCCGGTATGTGTAAATGTGTGGGACTATGTGTAGGTGTGCTTATGTGTGAGTGTGTATGGGTGTATGGACCTGTGTGGATATATAAGAGGCTATGTGTGAATGTGTGTATCTATGTGAGTGTGTGAATGTGTGAATCTGTGTGAGTGTGAGGGTTGGTGAACGCAAACAAGGTATGTGCCTGCCTGTTGTTTCTCTCCCCTCCCCCACTGTCTCATTGCCTTCCCCCCATGTCTTCCATATAATACTACCCAAAAGGATAAAAAAGTCTAATGCCCAAATTATATCAAGATCCTTTATGACCCAAAAGTAATACAGTAATAACAGCAATCCCATTTATAATAGGCAAATCGTCTGAATAGGCAGATACATAAATGGCCAATAAGCTCAGGAGAACATGCTTAGCATCATTAGTTACTAGGGAAATGCAGTTGTGGCCATGAGCTACCATGTCCCACTCAGGAGGACGGCTATCATGTGAAAGTGGATAATGGCAAGGCTTGGCAAGAATGTGGAAAACTCAAAATGTGCTACCGTGAAGGTACAGGTGACTCTGTGGCTAGGACCACTGACTGCTCTTGCTGAGGACCTGGGTCTGGTTCCCAGCACCCATATGGTGGCTCACAACTGTCTCTGACTCTGGTCCCAAGGCATCTGTCTTAGTCAGGGTTTCTATTCCTGCACAAAACACCACGACCAAGAAGCAAGTTGGGGAGGAAAGGGTTTACTCAGCTTACACTTCCACATCCCTGTTCCTCGCCAAAGGAAGTCAGGACTGGAACTCAAGCAGGTCAGGAAGCAGGAGCTGATGCAGAGGCCATGGAGGGATGTCACTTACTGGCTTGCTTCCCCTGGCTTGCTCAGCCTGCTTTCTTATAGAACCCAGGTCTACCAGCTCAGGGATGGCACCACCCACAATGGGCTGAACCCTCCCCCCTTGATCACTAGTTGAGAAAATGCCTTACAGCTGGATCTCATGGAGGCATTTCCTCAACGGAGGCTCCTTTCTCTGTGATAACTCCAGCTTGTGTCAAGTTGACACAAAACCAACCAGCACAGCATCTGACGCCTTCTCCTGTCCTCCAGGAACACTGCACACATGCATAGTGCACTTGCGTACATGCAGACAAAGCACCCACACACCTACGAAACAAACGGAGTGCTAGCAGGTGTGTAAGGTGGAGCTGTAGAGACTAGTGCACACGATGCTCTAACAGCTAACCGTGACACTCACCAGAGGATTTATCAGTTTAGAAACAGAGGCGAAGCGCGTGTGTGAGGACCATGGGGCACAGGTCTGTCTGCATCTACAGTGCAGGGGAGGAGGAGACAGAAGGACCGCAGGAGCTCAATCACCTGCCAGTCTAGCTCAAAGGAACAGCATCAGGTTCAGTGAGAGATTGTGTCTCAACAAATTAGATGGAGAAGTGACCAAGGACACCCCACACATTGACCTCTCCCTTCCATGTGTGTTCAAACAGGCTGGTGCACACACACACACACACACACACAGAGAGAGAGAGAGAGAGAGAGAGAGAGAGAGAGAGAGAGAGAGAGAGAGAGAGAGAGAGAGGAGACAGAGACAAAGAATATTATACACTTTAAGATAAAGAATTTTGGGGCAGGAGCGATACCTCAGCGGTTAAGTGTGTGTAGTCATTTTCTATTGTTAATGTATCAAATGACTATAAACTTTGTTATTTACAGTAACAGGCATGGCTGGGATGTCTAATCCCAGACATCTCAGGAGATTAAGGAAAGAGGATCACAAGTTCCAGACTTGTCTGGGCTACAGGACAAGTTTAAGAAAAAAATTGATATCCTGCATCAAAATAAAAACTAGGAAGACGGCTGAGACTATAAGTCAGTGAAAAGCATGAGACCCTAGAATACCCAAACAATGAAAGCATCACAACTACCACCACCATCACCACCAACAACACCACCATCACCACCATCACCACCATCACCACCACCACCACCAACACCACCATCACCACTGTCACCACCACCACCACCATCACCACCTCCACCACCACCATCAACACTACCACCACCACCATCAACACTACCACCACCACCACCACTACCATCACCACCTCCACCACCACCATCAACATTACCACAACCACCACCATCACCACAATCACCACCATCACCACCACCACCATCATCACCATCACCACCATCATCAACAACACCACCACCATCACCACACCAACACCACCACCACCACCATCACCACCATCACCATTACTACCATCACCATCATCACCACCAACATCATCATCACCATCACCATCACAACCATCATCATCACCATCACAACCATCATCATCACCATCATCCCTACCTCTGGCGCCATCACTATAATGCATTATCTCACAGAGCTGGATGAGAACACTTGGTGTGTAACCTAATCTGGAAGTTTCCTCCCAGACACGCCCAAGAGCATTGTCTCCACAGTGTCCTCAACCTGGTCAAGTGGACAATCAAGATTAATCCTTTAATTCTCCAGTGCCATCTTCTGTTGCTTAGGGTGCTGGGAATGAAGGTATCTGGTCTGTGGTGCCTGCCAGGAGCAGAATTCAGGCCTTCTGTGAGACACCACGGTGCTGCTTATGCTGGAAGAGGACAAACAGTGCTTCTGGCTAATAAAGAGCTAGCACACACTGAGTCAGCACACAGTCAGCACACACTGAGTCAGCACACAGTCAGCACACACTGAGCCAGCACACAGTCAGCACATACTCAGTCAGCACACAGTCAGTACACACTGAGACAGCACACAGTCAGCACACACTGAGTCAGCACACAGTCAGCACACACTGGGTCAGCACACACCGAGTCGGCATGCAAACTTCTGTTCTCGGCAGAGCTTTCGGCTTGATAGACAATGTTTGTGAATTTGAGGCTGAGCTCCGTACCACAGGGCACTGTGGAGCACGAGGATTTAGCTTTGGACTTTTTAAAAGAAGCTTGGGCAAGAACTCAAACAAGAGCCTTCCCTACCACACCTCCCCCTGCTCCTCACTGACAGGCGGGCAGTGAGTAGACATCACCTGAGCGTGTGCGTCTGGGCACACCGCAGTGACCTGCCCCACTCTCTACCTCCCGGGAGCTGCCCAGACCCCTGTACAACCTGCAGGAAGGTCCCCGAAAGGGACACACCTTGGCTCTAGCCACGCCCACGCTCCTTGACTGAGCAGCCTTTGAGTGTCTGCTCAGTCTCCTCCCTGGGACACACAATTTGACTTTCCCTTCGGACAAGCACCCGAATGAAGGAAAACAGCACGGATTTCCTGGTCATTAAAACAGAAAGCGGGATGGCGCTGGGTCATCTGCTCCAGGAGACTTGATCCTTCCAACCCTGAACCCCCAGAATGACGAGGACAGCACGGGCTCAAGGAATAGAGCGTCAGAGATGGAGACAGAGACAGAGAAATTCAAACACTGCAAATGCCCTGCGCTGGCCATTTTCTCTGAACTTGAACATTCCCTCCTGGAGAGAGGACATTCAGAAAGTGAACAAATCTCTCAAAGTCTGTGAACTTAAGCTTAAAGGACCCACAGAACCCCTCCCCAAGGTTCCAGGAGCGGCTGAGGCTCTCCAGCTCCTATAAGTAAGCCGAGAGCAGCAGGCTCGCAGCTTCTGAGACACAGCACCGAGTCCAGGGTGCAGCTCTCTTTGAGTCTTCCTCGCTCTGTCAGTAACCCCTCATCCGTACCCCTGTCAGGAACCCCAACAAACTCACTCATTCACCAAGTTGGATGGGGATGAATTATTTGTGATCCCTCGTGGGTCCCCCCACCTGGTGAACACACGTTCCTATCATGTCTTCCCTGGAAAAGGCTCAGACAAGGTTTTGACACAACTGCTTTGTGACTTCCAGAAGAGTCATCTTTGTCTCCAAGACCCTGGGCATACGTCTAGATGGTCGTAGCTCACTCCATGAAGCTCACACTGTAGGTTATTTGAAGAATATAACACACAAGGAAGTCAACACAGGGCCTGCTCGGTTCCTTGGGGCACAGAGCACCATAGTTGTTAGAACGGACAGGAATGGCTGGGCCTCACTAGCCCCAAAGCCACAGATGCTTCTGCGCATGCGGAGGACTGAACTATCATCTGCCCTCGGCAGCCACCATATGTTTCATCCACACCAGCAACTTCAGGTTGCCCTTGGCACCTAGCACAGGATTCACTTCACAGGGACCCCTGACAAAGAACACACCCCTCATCCAATCAAGGGAGATGCTCGGATCTGGGCCAGCAGGGTGTTGACTGTCCCTTCTTTTATTAAGTGACTCTCGAAAACAAAGAGAGGGACCATATTCAAAGTGACTTTTATACAGCAGAGGCAGCTGGGATGCTGGCCAAATGCTCTGGGCAACAGAAGAAACGAAAATCTTCCTCTCTTGTCTGTCAGAGTCAGTCAGCCCTCTGGAAGGAAGAAGGTTACCATAGCTTCCACAGATTGTCAGTTTCCGGGAGCCTTGGTTGTATTCCCAACCCCTGTATTACTATTCATGTAAATGAAGTCTGATCTTAGGTTCCTGATGAGATGTCTGGTTCTATGGGCGGGCAGCCTGGGGAGCACTCCCACACTCTGACCTGGGGAGCACTCCCACACTCTGACCTGGGGAGCACTCCCACACTCTGACAGGCCTATGAGCAGCACAGGTGAGTACATCCTGGCAGAGGCTGAGCTTTCAAAACTCCTGTTAAGAAAAGGAGGCTGATGGCTGGAGAGGTGGCTCGGTGGTTAAGAGCACTGGCTGCTGTTCCAGAAGTCATGAATTTGATTCCCAGCACCCAGATGATTGCTCACAACCATCTGTAATGGGATCTAATGCCCTCTTCTGGTATACATAAAATAAACAATTTTAAATATATACATTATATAATGTATATATAATTTTTAACACACACACATATATATGTGACATCATCTATGAAGGTACCTTGAGAGGCACGATGTCAGCCAGGGTCACCACGTGGTTGACTACTGTCTTGGAATGCAGGAGGCCTGGAAGAAAGAGGACACTGAGCTTGGGGTGAGTTAGAGATGTCCCCGATGCCCTCTGCCTCCTGTTCCTTCCAGTTATCATATCACCAGGGTAACCATTATCCCCCTCCGCCCCCAGCTCCTACTAGGTCCAGGCAACCAGAAGGTCAACGCTAATGAAAGATGCTATCCGGAACACCAGCACGAAGCCGTGCTGACATAATTAGCTGTATTTGTGGTCCTTGAGGTTTGGCATGTGAGGATGGGCTGGGACAAGTGCTGGTGGAGGCGGGGGCCACACTTCCAAAGGCTTGGAACAAAGAGAGCAATTTGGATGGCTTCCAGTTAGCGATAACATCTTGGAGAGTGGCTATCTAATTAGCGCCTGCCTGGTTTCCGAAAGACAGGCTGCACAGAGCAAACAAAATGGGAGCTTGGCTTCCCCTCAGCCCCAGCCTCTGACTGAAGGGCTGGAGACGTCAGATACAGCCCTCGTTGCCTGTCTTCTGATGCCAGAGGGTGTTTTTTTTTACCTCACCCCCCAAAAAGAGTGATGTTCTCCTCATTGGAGTTTGGAGTGCGGCTTAATAACATTGTTGACATTCTAAACACCCCAGAGCCCTCGGTAGTCATCAGCTCTCGGAGGCTGATGGGGAGAGAAGAGACGTGTGTGCGGCAGCAAACACCCTTTTTATCTGGGCTTTAATTTTCCGATGAGCCACGTTTACTTCTTTTTAATTTCTTTGTCTTTTTAACTGGCACATATAGTTTGTTCATAGGCGCAGAGTACTGTATTTGCCACTGTCTCTCCTCACTGAGAAAAAAAGAAAACTCCAGGAAGGAAGGTTTACTCTGGACCACAGCTCGAGGGTGTGGCTCATCACGGTGCGGGAGCTGGTCACATCCTTGGTCCAGAAACGGATGGATAGATGCTGGAGCTCAGCTCAGTTCCTCCTTTACATCCAGCCTGGGACCCAGCTCATGAATTTGTGACCCTACATTCAGGGTGGGTCTTCCAACCCCAGTGAGCCCATGTAGAAAATCCGTCACTACTGGGGACCTGCCCAGGCTCTCCGAGGTAGCTCTAAAACGTCCAGTGCCTTTTAGCTGACTGTCAATAAGTGGTATTTACTCCTCACAAGTACAGTCGGATACGTTGACACATGGCAGTGTAAAATGTCCTAACAAGGGGAATTCGAGTCCCTCAGCTTTGGCCGTTTATCATGTGACGTGGAGATTTTGTAGAATCTGCTGCCATGGGCCCCAAGACTGATCTCCTACAATCAAATCATTTTCTTTTTCTACCCCTCCTTTTATCCTGTCTAGATTCTGGTGAGCACAATCTACCCTCCTCCCCTCCTCTCCGCTCCCTTCCTCTCCCCTCCTCGCTCCTCCCTTCCTTCCCCCCTCCCTTCCCCTCCCTTCCTTTCCCCTCCTCTCCCTTTCTTTTTCCTCCTATCCCTTCTTCTCTTCTCCTCACCTCTCCTCTCCTCTCCTCTCCTCACCTCTCCTCACCTCTCCTCTCCTCTCCTCTCTTCTCCTCACCTCTCCTCTCCTCACCTCTCCTCACCTCTACTCTCCTCTCCTCACCTCTCCTCTCCTCTCCTCTCCTCTCCTCTTCTCACCTCTCCTCTCCTCACCTCTCCTCTCCTCACCTCACCTCTCCTCACCTCACCTCACCTCTCCTCACCTCTCCTCTCCTCTCCTCACCTCTCCTCACCTCTCCTCTCCTCTCCTCACCTCTCCTCTCCTCTCCTCACCTCTCCTCACCTCTCCTCTCCTCACCTCTCCTCACCTCTCCTCTCCTCTCCTCTCTTCTCCTCACCTCTCCTCACCTCTCCTCTCCTCTCCTCACCTCTCCTCTCCTCTCCTCTCTTCTCCTCACCTCTCCTCTCCTCACCTCTCCTCTCCTCTCCTCACCTCTCCTCACCTCTCCTCTCCTCTCCTCACCTCTCCTCACCTCTCCTCTCCTCACCTCTCCTCTCCTCTCCTCTCTTCTCCTCACCTCTCCTCACCTCTCCTCTCCTCTCCTCACCTCTCCTCTCCTCTCCTCACCTCTCCTCACCTCTCCTCACCTCTCCTCTCCTCACCTCTCCTCACCTCTCCTCTCCTCTCCTCTCCTCACCTCTCCTCACCTCTCCTCTCCTCTCCTCACCTCTCCTCTCCTCACCTCTCCTCTCCTCTCCTCTCCTCTCCTCACCTCTCCTCACCTCTCCTCTCCTCTCCTCACCTCTCCTCTCCTCACCTCTCCTCTCCTCTCCTCACCTCTCCTCTCCTCACCTCTCCTCTCCTCTCCTCACCTCTCCTCTCCTCACCTCTCCTCTCCTCTCCTCACCTCTCCTCTCCTCACCTCTCCTCTCCTCTCCTCACCTCTACTCTCCTCACCTCTCCTTACCTCTCCTCTCCTCTCCTCACCTCTCCTCTCCTCTCCTCTCCTCACCTCTCCTCACCTCTCCTCTCCTCTCCTCACCTCTCCTCTCCTCTCCTCTCCTCTCCTCTCCTCACCTCTCCTCTCCTCTCCTCTTCTCAGTGTCTTGAGTACCCAAGGCTGGCCTCAAACTTGCTGAGTAGTAGACCTTAAACTGATCCCCTGCCTCTGCCCCCTGAGGACCGGGGCTATAGGTATGAAGCAACCGCACCCAGTTTATTACATTCTGAGGGTTGAACCAGGGCCTCGTTTGTGCTTGGCAAACATTCTACAGATGGAGCCACAACCCCAGCCCTCTTCTATAGTACGGCACGCTCAACAGACTCAAGCAGGGTACGTCCACGGGGTCACCGTTTACCTCCCTGTCTCCATCTGACTTTAGGACAGGAAGCAAGTGGCCAAGTTCACTTCCAAATGATCTCCAGCGAGTAGGTGATCTTAACGTAGTCACACCTGATTTCTTCTATGAAAGAGGGTTAATAAATGACACATCCCCCCCAAAGGCCGCGGTGACGGTGGATGCTAAAGCATGTGTTTGGAGAGCTGCTTGAGAGATGAGACATGATAGTGACAGGTGACATCGAAGATGCCAGGGTCATCTGCAACTTGGTGCTGCTGCTAGTGCTGGTGGTTCTGGTTTTGGTGCTGGTGCTGCTGCTGGTGCTGCTGGTGTTGGTGATGCTGGTGTTGCTGGTGCTGCTGGTGTTTCTGCTGCTGGTGCTGGTGTTGCTGAGCGTGATGGTGATCGTTTGTTTTCCCTCGGCGATCCCTCCCAGGGCAGGGAGAGTCCAGGACAGGGGCTCACAGGAAGCGGAGGAGGGACGATTGGTGGCTGAGCTGGCTCTTCTCTATCCTCAGAGGCTTCTGTATCCTCGGTGCTGGCCCCACGCTGTGGATCTGGAAGGGAGTTGCTGGTAACACACAGGCTAGGAACTGGGAAAGTGTAAGGCCCCCACCAACCATGGGTAGTATCATCGCGTGTCTCCGAGATGGCTCAGTCCTGGTTGGCAGTGGTCTGGGGTCTCAGCTATCCGGCTCGAGTTTTCCTCTGTGCAGACTCTCCACCTGCCTGGGCTTCTTACGGCTGGAGAACCAGGTCCCAAAAGACACTATCTCAAAAGTGGAGGTTACAAAATGGAGGAAAGAGAATTTGCCAACTTGCTTCTGACCTGGCCTGGAAGGCCCCGGAACACAGTGGCTCTGAGTGCTGTGGATTATAGAGAGCACATCACAGATACACTGTCGTACAGTCAGAACAATGGAACTCTGCTTCTTGTGGGGGACAGGGGATCGAGACAAGGGCCATGCTATGTAGCCCAGGCTAGCTTCTGACTCAGAGGGCTACCTTTGTGGAGCAGGGAAGATTGATGACAGCTGGCACTGGGGACGTGATGGCTCAGTCTTAGAGACCTTTCTCATTACCGTGATCAAATACCTGGTGGAAAGAACCTAAGGAGAGAGTCAGTCTACAGTGGCTCAGGGGTTGGGGCACAAACACTCACCAGTACTCAGCCGACTGCACCCTTTCCCTTTTTCATAGTGTCTGGGTCTTCAGCCACCATATTAAGGCACACGCGTGCACATACACACACACTCCCAGAGACTCCTCGAGAGGTGCCTTACCAATCTCCTAGGTGAATCTAAATCCGGTCAAGTTGACAGTGAAATTTAAGCATCACCAGGTAAGCTGCCTGTCATCCCTAACCTTAAGGTATTCTATGTTTGTTTCTGTGAGGAATTACATAGCTGGAGTGACAATTGTGACCTGCTGACACAGGTCACTCTCAGTCTCAGTATACCTTCTTTCTCGAGAAAGAGTCTCTCCTTGAACCTGGAGCTCACTAATTTGGCTAGACGGCCTGACCAGGGCAGCCCAGGGATTCATGTCCTGGTGCCGGGATTGCAGGTGTGTATCACCATGCCTACCATGGTACCAACCCAAAATCAGGGATCTCATCGGAGAACCCCATCTCTTGAGGTTTCCGATAATTCTTAGTCACGCCGCTGTCTGGGGACCCAAGCCCCGAACAGGTGACTCTCAGCAGAAGAGTGTCAGAACTATAGTATCTAACTTGGTAACCGTACTAGGACTTGCAAATTCTGCAGGACCCATTGACTTGGGAGGCTCTGGGATCTTGACTGGAGGATCACTTCAGCCAATAAAAGCCACTGAAAAATCTAAAACCCCAGGTTCCAGGTGCCAACCTTCCCAGTGGATATCCTCTCCTTGTGCTGTGGGAAGACCAACAGAGTCAACTAACCTGGACCTTTGGGGGCTCCCAGAGACTGAAGTGCCAACTCAAGAGCAAGCATGGGCTGGACCTAGGGCCCCTCCCTAAGTGCACATATGTAGTAATGTACAGCTTGGTCTTCATGTAGGTCCTGTAACAACTGGAGTGGGGGCTGTCCATGAATCTGTGGCCTGCCTGTGGATTCCATAACTCTAACTGGGCTGCCTTGTCTGGCCTCAGTGGGAGAGGACGCACCCAGGCCTGCAGTGACTTGATGTGCCAGGGTGGGGTGATACCAAGGGGGGCTCCCCCTTCTCAGAGAAGGGGAAGGAGAGGTGGAGGAAGGGGCTGTGTGAGGGGGACACAGGGAGGAGGAGAGCTGTGATCATGATGTAAAGCAAAAAATAATAATAAATAAGTTAATGAAAAAATAAAAGAGGTTTGTGGGAGCTGAGGGGCCAGACCCACTGTAGTTGGGCAGCCTTCAGGGTTAAAGAGTGTAACCAGTTTTCCGTGTACTGCCTGTGCAGAACAGAAGAGGTTTTACTGTATGACAGCGATTGATCTCTGATGAGGCCTGAGATCAATAGAAGTGTGAGCTATGTCCTTCCACCAACTAGTAAATGTGTGCATGCTTCTTTCTCTTTGTGTAGATGTGAAGATGGGCGTGGCCAGGGGCCACGCCTCTCTGCATCTTGGACCATTCAGGCCGGCTCCCTTCTGGGGATTCCTCTGTGTCCGTTTCCCTTTTCCTAGTAAAGATTATAGATGTTTGCGCTGCTGCATTTAGTTTGTACATGGGCTCTGGGGGTCTGAACTCCAGCTGTCAGGCTTGTGGGTCAATCGCTTTGCCCCCTGAGCCATCTCTCCAGCCCCATAGTCCCCGCCCTTGCTCTGATGGTTAACAAGCCTGTGGTGGTGGTCAAATGTCTCTAAGTCCTATTCTTTCTGCTGTAGGGTCCTCCCTTCCGTTGAACTTGAACGCACCGTGTGCATTTCCCCCAGTTTCCCTGTTTTCCAGAGCCCTGTGCATAGGAGGCAAGCACTTCAACACTGAGACACTGCCCTCGATGGCTGGCTCTGAGACAGATCAGGTAACCCAGCACGGGTATCCACGCCTCTAAAAAAAAAAAAAAAAAAAAAAGTCTCCTGAGATTGCTTCGGGGATAATGGAAGGCGCCTCCGCAGAGCTTTGCCAAGCAAGACGCATTAGCAGCCCCCAAACCTTCCAGACGGAGATGAGAGCTGAACCTTAGGGAAAACCTCCAGTCCCCAGAATCCTTCTGGGGCTCCTCCACCGTTACCAAGGAAACCAACAAATCAGGAAGCTCCTTAAGCACGCCATGCCAGTAAGAAAGGAGCGCGCGCCCCATCTCTCTTCTCATTTAAACTCTTTCCAAAGCCCGTCCTGCTCGCGTAATTCTGGTTGGGGAAGGCTGAATCGCATCTGAAAGTCTTCCTTGCGAGAGGGTTATAGGGAGATTGGTTTTCTTTTCCTGGCTCTTTGGTATAAAAAGGCACGCGTGAAGGAGGGTTGGAATAAATGTTGAACAAGCGAGTGCACGGAATCCTCCTCGCTGCTAATCTCTCCACATCTGAGCGGTTCTTTTTTTTTTTTTTTTTTTTTTTGAAAGCCTCAGTCAGAAGCGGGCTTTGAGCTCACTGAGAGGATGTTTGTCTGTTCAGCTCCACCGGGGGCTTACAGAGAGCGCTTGTTGGGTGAGTGGGGGCAGGGGCCGTTTAAAGCTGCCGACCGAGATGAAGGAAGCAGGGCGTGCTTCCTGCTGGAGTTCCTGGGCTACAGAGGGGAACAAATAAATAGAAACGAAGCAAAGACAGCAGGAGACGGTAGTGGGGGGAGGCGATAGAAGACTGCTCAGTGGAGAAAGTACCAGGCCAGCGGAGTTGAGTTCCTAGCCCCAGCATGAAATGAAAAGTGGGGCGTGGCAGCGCAAGTGTGGAATCCCAGCTCTGGGGAGGCTAAGATAGGAGAATCCCTGGAGCAGCCAGTGAGTTCCAGGTTGGGCGAAAGACCCCATCTCAGAACAAGAGCTGGAGAGAGGACTCTGTGGTTAAGTGCTCTGGCTGCTCTTGTACCCGGCTCGGATTCAGTTCCCAGCACCCACAGGGCAGCTTACAACCAGTTCCCCGGGGATCCAACGCCCTCCTCTGGCCTTCAAAGGTACTGCATGCACGCACATCCAGTCCAGTCAGAACCACACGCACATAAAGTAAACAATTAAATCTTTATGAACGGTAGAGACAATTGAACATATCTGGTGTATAGGAGGGTTCAGGTCAATGGGGGACCCGTCATCTTGGCTTTCTTCCTTGTCTCTCTCTCTGACACACACAGATTCCTAGGTTTCCTGACCCCTCGAGATGCTAGGCCCACAACACGCCCAAAAGCAAGAGATCCAGAGCCTTACAACACGCTGACTCGTATGGACTGTAATTTTGCCTTCACAGCGTGTGGAGTTAAGTACTCAGTTCCCATGCATCCATGCACGCATGTTCACATGTGTGTGGGGGGCGTGCACACGTGTGCATGTGGCGCCCAGGGGTTGACATCAAGCGTCTTCCTCACTCAGGCCCCACGTTACTGAGACAGGCTCTCTCTTGCTGAACCCAAAGCAAACTGGTTCAGGTGGCCTAGAAAGTGATAATCAGCTTGCTCCAGGGAGCCTGACTTCTCCTGGGCACTGGGATGCCAGCCAGGTCTCCATACCTACTCAGCTTTTACTTGGGTACTGGGGATTCAAACTCTGGTTCCCACGCTTGCACAACGTACATTTGACCCCCTGAGCTGTCTCCCAAGTCCTGGATGTTTTTTTTCCCCTTTAATTGTCAGTCAGGATTGAACGTCTTGTGCCCCGCTGCCTCCCTCACAGGCAGGAAATACAATCTCGGCTATGGAGATCTCTCCTTTACTTGCGTGGTTTGGACAGGGTTTCAGGGTAGCCCAGACCGCATGGGCGGGTCTGAGCCTCATCCTCCTGCCAAGCAAGGTGGCTGCAGCGTTCCCAGGACACGCCCAGGCCTTAGAGTGCAGGGTTGCTGTCATTCTCCACAGTCCTGCATCCTGCACAAGGCTTGGGGTTCTGAGCCCATGTTTGGCATTGTGCGGCTGCTTCTTGTATCCCAGCCTTGAGGGAGTCCAGAGTCCCCTTGGCCACCTTCATCTTCACCATCTAAGGTGCATCTGCCCTCTTGCTCTTCAGGGCCCCTGCACAGTGATGCTTAACTTGGTGTTTGTGTGTGTGTGTGCATGTGCATACACATGGCTCACATGAGTGCACATTTGTGCATGAGTGTGCGTGTGTGTCTCTGTGTGTTCATGTGCATGCACATGTGAGCATGAGTGTGGGCATGTTTGTGTATGTCTGTGTGTGTGTGCTCGTGTTTGTGTGCAGGTGTGTGTGAGTATGTGTGCATGTCTGTGTATGTCTCTGTGTGTGTTCATGTGTGCTTGTGAGTTCACATGTGAGTGTGTGCAGTCAAGTGGGCTTGTGTGTGTGTGTGTGTCTGCCTCTGTGTGTGTGTGTATGTATGTATATGTGCCTGTATGAACATTCAAGAAGGCCAGATAGGAATATCAAATGTCTTTCCTGAATTGCTTACCTAATGTTTTAGGACGAGGCACTTGGAGCTTGAGAGTCAGACTAGGCTGGCCGACCAGCAAGCCCCTGTCTCAGCATCTGCGGCACCAGGACTGCAGGTACGCACGACCAGGCCCGGCTTTCAGGTGTGCCCAGAAGATATGAGCTCAGGTCCTCGTGGTTGCCAGGCAAGCTGTTCATGAACAGAACCGGCTCCAGGCGGTTTCGTTTTGTGTTGAGGCTGTATTAACTTAGACCCCCCAAACTAGACAAGGACAGTGAAAGATGTGCATTTTAAATCAATCTGATACTTCTTCAGGGGTACCCTGAATTCTAAATAAAATATCAACAAGTTGAGGGAGCTGGAGAAACCGCTCAGCTGGTGACCCTCTGTCTGAGTTCCATCCCCAGCCCTTGCGTAATAGTGTGCGTTTGTAATCCCGGGCACAGGAAGGGAGACAGGAAGGTCACTGCCTGGCCAGCCTAATAAAGAGACCCTCTCTTAAAACCCAAGATAAGCAGTGCCTCCCACGCACATGTGCGCACGGGCACACACACACACACACACACACACACACAATGTGCAGCCAGTACTTCTGGAAAATAAAAATTAAATTGTATTTAAAATATGATCAAAACAAACACAGAAGTATAATTAAGAGGGTAAGGCATCCAGGTACAGTCCCCCCCACCCCCCAGGCTCATAATCCTGGGAACCTCCCCCTGTAAATACAGAGAAGCGTCCAATATCCACTCTGGGAACTCACCTGGTCTGTTCAGAGTCGGAAGCCCATCAGATCGTCTGCCATGGGAACTGCTTGGGCAATCACGGGCTCATCCCGGTAGATGCAGAGAACCAACAGGAAAGGGCGTAAGTCGGTTCGTGACTTTAAAAACAGAAAACAGCAGTCCTGACTTCCAGAAATCTGCTTCTCTGTGACCAGTTAGATAACATTAAAAACCAACTTTCTCAAAATGGTGGATAGTCAAAAGCTGGATTCAAGGCATGGCCGAGTCTTGGTACTGTCAGGGCGCGCTGGGCACTTCCGTAGTCCTTGAGCTTTTTTTTATTTTTTTGTTTTTTTTTTTATTTTTGTTTGTTTGCTCGTTTTTGTTCTTTTCTTTCCTGGGCTGTTAGCTTTGAAAGCCAGAAGCCTCACTGTGGAGAAGCTGTGAGCATCCCAGCAGCCACCGGGGACCCAGCTGGATGTCGACTCAGAGACAAAGTCTGTCCCCAGAGAACCATCATGTTCATATCTGTCTAAAACTCCCTGGAAAGTTCTCCTGGCAAGACTTGCTGTTGCTTAATCTGACTCAGAGTTTGCTGTGTGGAAAAGCCCAAAAGAACATTGGCAATATGTTAATAATAATAAAATGATAACATGGTATTGAGTAACGGCGGTGGTGGTTCGTAACTAACAACAGGTTAGCATCCTAGCCAAGGGTTGACAACACGGCTCAGAGAGTAGAGGTGCTTGCTGCCAAGACAAGCCACTTGAGTTCAATCCTAGGAACCGCACGTGGTTATTTGACCTCCATGTGCATGCTCTGCAATGTGTACACAGACACACTCACATGCACATACACACTCACATGCATATACACACAGAGAGACACACTCACATGCATACACACACACAAACACATATACTCACATGCATACATACACAGGAATACATACACTCCCATGCATACATACACACACACACGCACACACATACCTGAATGCATACACACATATGCACACATACACTCACATGCATACACATACATACACACACTCACACACGTGATAAAAATATTTTTAAAACACATAATTATATAGAGAACAATTAAGTAGCCCAAAGGGAGCTTGGGAAATCTCCATCATCCTGGGAAACTAACTTCAGCTTATAGAGATTTTAACCTCTCATCTCTGGGTGACCTTGAGACACCAGGCATCAGAAAGTTCAAGCACACACAGAGGCCTGTGGCTCGCAGCTTTGGAGGATGCATATGGTCTGTCATTCCTCATCACTGGGCTGTGGAAGCAGTGACTTTGGGGCCACATGTAGCAGGAAACACAAGCTTGAGAGAATTAGGCCAGAAAAATCACAAAACAAACCAATGAGTGGGGATAAAAACCACATTAACAAATGTTGGGGGATGGGGGTACCGTGTTACTGGAGTGACTCCAGTGTTTGTGTGGGGATTTGGTTTGAGGTCTTCTGTTCTTGTCTGGTCTGGTTTTCTTGAGACAGAGTCTGATTTTATATTCCTGGCTGCCCAGGGACCTCTGTACACACACCAGGTTGGCCTCAAACACATAAACTTCAAATTGTCTCTGCCTCCACAGCGCTAGGACCTGAGGCATACACCACCCACCTGGAAAGGATGCTCAGTCTTAACAAACAATTTTCAGGCACGTAAAGAAATGAAAGCCACAGTCTCCACACACAAACATCCTCTGTGGACTGAAACTGTCCTTGAAGGACCCGAGACCCCATGCTGGGCTCATTAAAGAAGTCTGTCAACCAACGCTCTACAGTGCATTCTACAGAATTCAAAGCAAACTGGGCGAACCGTGTCTCTTGAAGCAGAAAATACAGGGGGTGGGGCATGGATTTTAAAAAAAGAGAAAAATGTAAATGTTAGCATCGAAGTGCAGAACCGAAGGGAGAATTCCATGGAACTGAGAGAAGAATGAGCAAAGACAGGCCAAGTGTGTACCCCAAAAGAGCAGTTGTGCCTAGGACGGGGCAGCTCCAGAGTCCTGCAGGAAGCCACCAGCATCGATCAGAAGAGAAGGAAAGTGCAGACATTCGAAGAAATGATGGCCGACCATATTCCGGACATAATTCTAATTCTAAAAGGTAAGTGCTTGTGTGTGTGTGTGTGTGTGTGTGTCTGTCTGTCTGTCTGTCTGTCTGTCTGAGCGCAGACAAAAAGGTACCAGTGGAGGCCGGAGGTGTCAAATGCCCCTGAGCTGTTGTTACAGGAAGTTGTGAGCTGTCTGTCTGGGATGAGAGCTGGAATACTAAGAGCAACACAAAGCCCGTGTTCTTAGCCGCTGAGCCAAAATGCCCAGCTGCCCAAAATGACCTTAACCCAAACCTGCAATAACCGCAGGTTTGGAGGCTGTTGGGGAGTGGGGGCAGGGGGGGCGGGGGGGAGTGGGGGGGAGTGGGGGCAGGGGAGTGGGAGTGGAGGGGGAGTGGGGGTAGGGGAGTGGGAGTGGAGGGGGAGTGGGGGCAGGGGAGTGGGAGTGGAGGGGGAGTGGGGGTAGGGGAGTGGGAGTGGAGGGGGAGTGGGGGCAGGGGAGAGGGAGTGGAGGGGGAGTGGGGGTAGGGGAGTGGGAGTGGAGGGGGAGTGGGGGCAGGGGAGTGGGAGTGGAGGGGGAGTGGGGGCAGGGGAGTGGGAGTGGAGGGGGAGTGGGGGCAGGGGAGTGGGAGTGGAGGGGGAGTGGGGGTAGGGGAGTGGGAGTGGAGGGGGAGTGGGGGCAGGGGAGTGGGAGTGGAGGGGGAGTGGGGGTAGGGGAGTGGGAGTGGAGGGGGAGTGGGGGTAGGGGAGTGGGAGTGGAGGGGGAGTGGGGGCAGGGGAGTGGGAGTGGAGGGGGAGTGGGGGTGGGAGGAGTGGGGTTAGGAGAGTGGGAGGGGGGAGTGGAGACGGGGGAGTGGGGGTAGTCTCAAGGAGACGGAGCACTCTGAAGTGAGTGTTGGAGCAGAACTGTGGAGGAAGAAAGACAAATGAGGAGTCTTCAAGATGCTGGAGAGGGATAGGGAGAGGGATAGGGAGAGGGCTCAGCTAAATACCCTGCTTTGAAAGCATAAGGACCTGAGAGTCTTGATCCCCAGAGCCCACGTGAATGCCAGGTGGGCGCAGCCTTCCTGTAACTCCAGCACAGGGATGAAGCTCATTCTCCAACCATTCTGAAATCATCTAGACACACGAAGCATATGGGCAAACAAGCTGTATTTATGTATTTAGAAATGTGTACAGGCAGGCTGGAGAGATGGCTCAGCTGTTCCAGGGGTCCTGAGTTCAATTCCCAGCAGGCTCACAACCATCTGTCATGAGATCTGGTGCCCTCTTCTGGTGGGACTGAGGACAGCAACAGTGCACTCATAGAAAGAAAATAAATAAAACCTCAAAAAAGAAATGCATACAAGCACACACTCGCTTGTGCGCGTGCGCACACACAGACACACCACCACCACAAACAACAACAACTAAAGAAAAAGACCTTATGAATTTGAATGAGAACATGTGGGTGTGTGCAGAATGGTTTGGAGAAAGGAAAGGGGGAACTTCTATAATTATAATGTGACCTCAAAAAGTATCTGTTCTAAAAATGACAGTCTCACTGTTAGCTACATGTGTAGGAGCCACTGGAGGTGGTCCTACTAAGGTAACGATGCTAAGCAACGATCCTTTCTATCTGCATTTGATCAGGTACTAAAGATGACAACGGCTGAGAAATGAGCCCTCCCAATCAGACGAAGGCAAAGTTTGTAAATTAAGACATTTTCTTCAACTTGAAATTCTCCTGCTTCTGCCTTCTAGGTGTCTGGAGGCCGCCTTGGGGTACAGCAAGACCTCTTAGAAAGAAACGGGAGCTGGAATGAGGTGGTAGGGTGCTTGCCTGACATCTGCAAGACCCTGGGTTTGGTTCACAGCACTGATTGTGTGTGTGTGTGTGTATGTGTGTGTGTGTTTGTGTGTGTGTGTGTGTGTGTGTGTGTGTGTGTGTATCACATATCCCAGGGCTAGCGAGAGAAGTTTAAGAGCACTGATTACTCTTCCAGAGGTCCTGAGTTCAACTCCCAGTGAACATATGGTGACTCACAACCATCTGTAACTGGATTCAGTGCCCTCTTCTGGCATGCAAGTGTACATGCAGAAAGAACATTCATATATACATA
The DNA here is from genome assembly GCF_963924665.1 of Micromys minutus. Classification (NCBI taxonomy): domain Eukaryota; kingdom Metazoa; phylum Chordata; class Mammalia; order Rodentia; family Muridae; genus Micromys; species Micromys minutus. The sequence continues at coordinate 53,226,006 of NC_137978.1, read as the reverse complement.
TATATGTATATAATCTTGAGATATATGCCCCTCCTATAATTATATATATAACAAAGTTAAAGGAGGTGTAGATTTTATATATATATATATATATATATATATATATATATATATATATATATATGTATGTATGTATAAAATCTTTAGATATATACACAGAGTACACTGCATTTTGTGGCACGAAGTGTTGCCTGGTTCTGGAATAAAAGTAAAATCACCTAATGAATGACAAACAAGCAATCGACATTAGTGAGCTCTATGGCTCGCGGCTTTGCGTCTCAGCGTGGCTGTTGTGGACTCCCAGTGGGCTGGAAGTGCTTCTGACCGATAACATGGGGCAGTCGATTGACTAACCCTCACAATGCAGCGGATAACAAGTATTTAAAATGTAATTAAATCAAAATAAAGTAGGCATGGCCAAGGCTTGTGCTGCAGGTCTACCATTCCAGCTACTCAGAAGGTTACGGAGACTGAGGCAGGAGGATTGCCATGTTCAAGACCAGCAGCCTGGACTAAAGAGTGAGTTCAAGGCCAGCCAAGGCAACTAACTTATGGAGACCCTGTCTCAAAATACAAAGTTAAAGGAAGGGTACAGTTCTGTGGTAGAGCCTATTGATCTAGTATGTCCAAAGCCCTGACCTCTAGCAACAGCAAAGGAATGGTAACAAGTTGAAACAGAACAGCCTTTTATACAGTCTTGTCCTAGAGACCCCACATGGCAGAAAGTTGGGAGATCAACCAGAGGAGGTGGTGATCCTGCAGTCAGGAGGCTGAAGGAGAAAGAACAAGAGTTTGGGTTAGCCTAGACTGCATAGTAGGAACCTGACCGAAAGGAGGAGGGAGGGAAGAAGAAAAGGGGGAGGGTAGGAAGAAAGAGGGGGAGAGAAAGAGAGGGTGGAAGGGAGGAAAGGGAGGGAGAAAGGTAGGAATGAAGGGAGGAAGAGGGAGATTCAGAGAGAAAGAGAGGGAGGGAGAATATAATACTAGTGCATACTCACTACAGTTGTGTCTAGAGACAATCCAAGTACATGAACACACAAGTAGAACTGGCGAGATCATCGGGAGAAACTCCCGATAAAGTCTGCTCACGTCCCCCGTGCCCACGGTAATCAGTTAGGAAGCGTGAGTGAAAGGTAGTGTCCTGTCCTCAAAGCAAGAAAAACCGAGTTCTCTGTGAATAAATCCATTGAAAGATATCCCAGACCTTTATGGAGAGAATTATGAAAGTCACCGAGGACGTCAGAGGAGACCCGGGAGGATGGAGAAATATTCCCTTCACGCTCCGGGAGACTATCAGATTTAATCTATGAATTCACTGCTGTCCCAACCCGGCAGGGCACTTTATGGCTTTGACAGACTGATTCTGACATTAATCATAAGTGGTTAGAGATAAGAATGGAAAGATGAGCCATAGGGCTGGGGAGGTGGCTCAGCAGGTAAAGTGGTTGCTAGAGAAACATGAGGGGCTGAGTTAGATTCCTCAAACCCAGAGCTCCCACCCCCCAAAGTTGTCCTTTGACCTCTGCACGTGCTTTGGGTCATGTGCTGGCATGACAGGCTTGCCAGTACCTGCTTTTACTCCCAACAAGGCTTAAAGAGAACATTTAGTGTCTTCTTCCCAGCCCAGCATGGCGGCACACACCTTTAATCCCAGCACTCAGAGGGCAGAAGGAAGCAGATCTCTGAGTTCAAGGCCAGCTTGGTCTACAGAGTGAGTTCCAGGACAGCCAGGGCTACACAGAGAAAGGCAGACAGAGAAAGGTTTTTCTCCCCATCCTTGCCCCATTCTCTTGAGACAAGGTCTCTGTTGAACTGGCCAGCAAGCTCTTGGGATCCAGCTGTTAGGCTCCCTTCTTAAAGTGTCTGCTTGAGAGCACCCTTGTCAGCAAAAGTGATAGTGGACATTCAGCCCGGGTGGCTAGATCCATGGAGCCAGCACCCACAGGAGGGCTTTTGGATGCCAGCTACCTGAAGACCTCAGAACCCAGGGTTTGCCACAGCCCCTCTAAGGAAGAGCCCCTTTGTCACGGGGGCAGCTGAGTTTGACACAGCTCCCCTAGCAGAAAAACCGGGGTGGAAAAACACACTGCTCACAGACTTTTTGTCTATCCGGCTCAGTACCCACTGCTGGGGTCAGACTTCCTGCTGTTCATCATCACCGAACCAGCCGTACAAAGATGTGTCAGATTTGCCTCACATCAAGTAAACCACGGTTGGAGGTAGAGAAAGAACTACAAGGTAACTTCTGTGACGAAATAGATGCAGGCTGTGTTGGTACTTGGAGGCTGAGGCAGGAGGATCAGGAGTTCAAGGTCATTCTTGGCCAAAGAGCAAGCTGGAGGCCAGCCAGAGCTGCATGAGAAATGCCTCCGAAGAAAACATACCTTGTAATATGTTAAAATATTTTCTTTGGTGGATGGGGAGATAGATCAGTGGGTAAAATGCTCACTGAGGATCTCAGTTGATATTCCCAGGACCCAAGTAGAAAACCAGTCTCGGTGATAGGCACCTGTAATCCCGGTGCCGGGGAGGCAGAGACAGGAGGATTCTGGGACCTTGATGGCCAGCCGGTCCTACTAATCACTGAGTTCCAAGTTTGCTTAGAGATCCTGTTTCAAAGCATAGAATGAGAAAGACACTTGAAGCTAACCTTCAGGTCCCACATGTACACACACACACACACACACACACACACACACACACACACACACCATTTTCTTCTGCTTAAAAAGTTTCTTCTTTACTAATTTTCAAATAAGTTAAATATTCTTATAGTAGATTAGTACTGTATCTACTGTGTCCAATGGCCTAGTTAGCCTTGGGGACAAAACGCTGGGACGCCATAAAGGAGACATCACAACAGATACTGAGGTCGGTACTGATGCAGTCGCTATGGTGATGGAGAGCTGGGACAGATGAGGAAGGTGATAGGGAATCAGGAGAGAAGACAACACTGCATTTCTCATGGAAAGGGAAGGATGGAGGATGGGGGAGAACAGAGGACAGCAACCAGAGACGCACCTCAGCCTCTGCACCTCATGAAGAATAAATCACCTCAGCCCCTGTGCCTCATGCAGAGTAAATGAAGGTTTGAATTCAGAAACCAATTGGAGCCATTTGCAGCCTAAACGGAACTGCTTCTTCGTCCCTCCAATGGGAGGACCCCACTGAGGGGAGCGGGCATCCAGAACACTTAGCTTCCAGGAGCTTGCTTCCTGCCAAGAACATTGCTGCTAAATGAGCTCCCAGGAGAGGTCCGGATGCCAGACTGGTGACAAAGGCATTCTGGAAATCCTGATCTAGGCAGGTCTCGAGATGCTCTCTGTAGCTCTATTCACTGTGGTCAGGCTACCTGGATGACACGGAATGCCCGGGGCAGGGTCCCCACGCCTCAAATGGAGCAGAGACATTGCGGACCAGCTATGTCTGTCAGTTCATCATTTCTCCAAAGACATGAGTCAGCAGCTGGAAAAAGAGGAAGACAGTTTCCAATTAGAGGTCCTGTCAGACTGCAGTGGTTCCCCCCCTCCCAGTGAGGGACAGGCAGGACTGGAAGTCTCGTGTCCACCAGAAGGCTCTTATACACATCAGGACCCTACCGCCCGCATCGGGGCTTGGCGTTTTGTTTTGTCGTTGTTTACTTGCTTACTCCTTCACTTTGAGACAGCGTCTTTCTACATTTCGAGCTGCTCTTGAATTTATACAAATCCTCCTGTCTCAGCTCCCCGTGTTCTGGGATTACAGGCATGCACCACTATTGGTTTTTTTTTTTTTTTGTTTGTTTGTTTGTTTGTTTGTTTTTGTTTTATTTTTTTGTTTTGTTTTTTTTCTCTCAACAGTCCAGAGGTGAGATTGTTGAGCGCTAACTCACTTCTCATGAAAGTAGTGACCCTTAAATTTTCTTTGGTCTGTTTTTCCTTATTTTTTTTAAGATATATTTTTATGCAGCACCACTGGCCTAGAATTTACTTTGTGGCTGAGCCTTGAACTCCAAACCCTCCTGTTTCCCACCTCACAAGTACCCTATGTCCAATGCTCTGCAATTCTTTGACCTTGGTTTAGGCATCCTGGAGGAGCAGCTGCAGTTCAGGCACGAGGGTCTGAGCGGAAGACAAATGTCACAGTTAACAAGGGACAGGGGCTTCTTTCCAGGATGTCTCCCAAAAAGACCTCTCTACTTCCTAATATCCATCCCTGGACAGCACTAGGTATCTGCTCTCTCAAGAAAGAGTGGAGACAGCTTAAAGAGGTGTCCATGGGATTGTGGGAGAATCTCAGGGCCAACATGTCCTAGCCTATGAAGTTGTTAAGCCTGTGAGTCCTCCCCTTTCTCCTCAGGATCAACACACCAAATTATCCCACTCTCTACAACAGTGGTTCTCAACCTGTCTGCGGTCACATATCAGACATCCTGCACATCAGATATTTGCATTATGATTCATAACAGTCGCAACATTACAGTTATGGAGTAGCAATGAAACAGTCTTGTGGTGGAGGGTCAACACAACATGAGGACTGTATTGAAGGAAGCATTCAGAAGGGTGAGAACCACTGTTCTACAAGGCCGCTGGGTGCTGTGCCCACCAGCAGGCCCTGGGCCAGCAGGGCAGGGTGGATAGAATGTCATCTTGACTTCATCTTTGAAAGCCATAGTTTCCAAGCTGTGCATCTATCATCACTTCAAAGACCTCTCTGGGTCTCACTTTTGTCTCTGCAGAGTAGATATCTGCTGTGACTGCACATCCGAGGGGGCAGTTTGTCATTTGGTGGGGGAGTACTTGCTAAAATTATCTGGCAATGTCCTCACCGTGGAGTAGAATAGCCCAGCAAAAGGAGTTAGGCATCTAAATAGAAGGCACGTTGACAGGAAGCTGAGTATGGTAGCATCCACCAGTCATTCCAGAACTGGGAAGACTGAGGCAGGAGAATCATGAATTTGAGATCAGCCTGGGTTATACAGTAAGAGCCTGTCTAAAAGAAAGAAAGAAAGAAAGAAAGAAAGAAAGAAAGAAAGAAAGAAAGAAAGAAAGAAAAGAAAAGAAAAAAGAAAGAAAGGAAGGAAGGAAAAAAGAAAGAAAGAAAGGAAGGAAGGAAGAGAAAGAAAAGAGGTTGTGAGAATTAAGTTGCTCATTTGGTAAAGCACCCCTGAACAAACATGAGGATGTGAGTTCAGATCCCCTGAACCCACAATAGACTAGTCACGCTGGCGCAAGCCTGCAATTTCAACACTGGGAGGCAGATGCAGGGGGTTCCCGGGAGCTCGATGGCCAGTCAACAATGAGATTCACAATCAGTGAGACGGTTTCTCAAGAAACAAAGCAGATAGTGACAGAAGAAAACCAACCTCAGCCTCTAGCCTTCACACATACGTGCACTCTTATGCAATGTACACATTCATGTACACACGCACAATCCTGCTGAATCACACACACTGTACATGCACACATAAGCACATGCATGCACAAACATGCACACACCTGCACACATGCATGTACATACAATCCTGCTGAAGCACACACGTGCACACACACACTGAGGCACACGAGCACATGCACACGCGTGTGCACTTGAGCACTCATACTCCCACTGAGCTACATATGCATACACACACACACACACACACACTCATACACATATTGTGGGAGAGGGGACAGGTACACAGATGTCACCAAGAGAGCACTGAGCTCAGCAATGTTCTCTAACGGCATCAGAGCCAACAGGTCAGATCTCAGCACAGAAGAGAAAGGGCAAAAAGTCCTCATTAGCTGAGCTCCAGTCCCTTCGGAAGTCCTCTGTGAAAATGCAGCTTTAACAGGAGCAATCCCAGCGCTCTCCCAGCGATGGCTTCTGCAGCAGGACCGAGGCCAGGGCTTCACAAATGTCTGCTCTTTAATACCCAAGGGGTTTCTGGGTCTCCGGTGTCGTGACCATCCCCACATCTCAGAAGAAGAAGGGAAGCCCAATCAGGGGGCACACATGAGTCCCGAGTCACAGCACTGGACCCTCTTGGCATTCACCACAAAGCCCCTCGAGCGTTTGCTTGCCTGGGGGATCCTAGGGAACAACTGGGTTTGGCTATATTCCCCTTGGAGAAACAGCAGGCAAACGTGGCTCCGCTTGTGTCTCTCTGGGGGGAGAGACACACTCCAGGGAGGAGGAAGCTTCTATACTCTGCACCTCTGGGACACTTTAGGCAGATGGCTGGGGCCAGATGAAGCCTATGGTACCCTCATTGGTGACAATATTGTCACTGGAGTGTCCTGTTGTTGTATGGGATCCTTTATCCCTTCCCAGGCACTTTCTCCATACACGGTGCTGGGCTGAGTCACTGTGGCAGAGGGATTCCCAACTCAGTCAGCCAGGAGGGACAAGGTCTAGGTCAAAAAATAAAAGCCGAGATTGGCTACAGAAGCCTAGAGAGGTGGGGGAGAGGTCAAGGAAGAGCAGGGGATATGGCTGGGAAGCACTTGTCTAGGACAGCGCTGCCAGTGCTTTGGGGGAGGGCTGGGATATTTCATGTATGTGTAGGTGCATGTACATGGGTGTTCATGTGCATGTGGAGACCAGAGGACAACCTCAGCTGTTGTTCCTCAGGGACCTTCATCTTCTTATTGTTTGAGACAGCTTCTCTCAATGGCCTGGTGCCACCAGCGAGGCTGGGCTGGCTAGCCAGTGAGCCCCAAGGATCCACCTGCCTTTACTTCGCCAGTGCTGAGCCTTTGTCCTGTAAGTTCTGCGGATCAAACTTGGGTCCTTCCCAGTCCACTGCAGATGCTTTTCTAATGTTTTGCATCCCTCAAGACTCAAAATAACCCAGCAAGGTCATCACAACCATCATTCCGTTGTTCCAGAAAGGGAAACTGAGGCACAAGGAAGTTGGAGAACCTGCTTTGGGGCATAGACATAATAAATGACAAAACCCAGCTTAGATTCCAATTCCTGGGCCCTTAATCTCTGTACCGTACAGGCATGTCCCCAGTGCCAGGGTAGCACATGCAAAGGTCCTGGCACCCAACAACAGGGCTTTCCCAGGGGCCGGCTATGAGTAGCAGGGATGCTCAGTCTAGCCTCTGCTCACCAAGGCAGTTCCTTGGCAGGTAAGTGCATGGTGCAGTGGGTATAAGGCTGGGTAGCTCTGTCCTCATGCGATTGATTGGCAGCTGAATGTATAAACTGCCTCTCAAAGGCTCACGCCTGATGCCAGCCCCACATGAAAGTGGGGCTCCAGACTCTGGCAAACCTTCTGAAGCTGATGAGGAATGCGGAGGCTCACCAGCTAGGTCCAGGCTGCCAGGTTCCTGAACACTTGGCTTGACTCCATAAATCACCTGTCCATCCAGCATGTGTCCTTGAGGCAGCCTTTCTTGCACGCCCTCCAGGTCTACCAGTTAGCTAAAACCGGGACCAGAACCTAAAGTCTGCCAGCAGTCAAACCAGGGGCCAACTGCCCTTCCATACACCACCCAGAAGCATCCCACGCAGTCACACAGATTGTTCTATTTTTAAACCCATCCCCAGACTCTGGTTCTATTGATTCTTTTGACATGTTTTTATATCCTGTCTTGTTCCACCACATGCGCGGAGAAGCTCGGGGCAAGTTTCAAATGTGTAACCAGAGACAATGAATAGAACGGAGGAGTGGGGACGCAGCAAAAGCGAGGAGAGAGAACAAAATGCCTTTTCACATCCCAGATGCCGGCTCTGTGCGGTTTGCTTGGCTTGGGCTGCTCGCTAGGTTTGAGCTTCCTAGTCGACAAAGCAAGAAAGATTAAAGTGTCTATTAACCAAGTGCCTAGGGCTTGTGAAGGACAAAATCATTGTTGTAAGGAAGAGGAGGAGAAAGGGGTTAGGGAGGAGGAGGGAGAGGTAAAAGAACAGGGTGGGAGGAGGAAAAGGAGGAGGGAGAAGAGGAGGGAGAGGAAGAGAGAGAAGAAAGGGAAGAGAGGTTAAGGAGGGAAAAGGAGGAGGAGGAAGAGGAGGGACAGGAGGAAGGAGAGGAGGCAGAGGCTAGAACAAGAGCCGTAACTAAACAGCCAGGCTCACACCACGCCCATCAATCCTCCCTACAAAAGAAGAGATGTCCCACTTTTGCTGTCGCCCCACTTTTGCTGTCGAAACAAAAGCACAGAGAGGCAAAGAGCTTTAATCCGTGTTGCACCGTAAGGAAGTAGTCAAGTTGGGAATCCACCGGATGTGCTTGAATCCAAATCCAGGGCTTCCCCAGCTGCTCCACAACTCCCCCCAGCCCTCCACTCATACATAAAAAGCACCCAGGCAACTGGTCCCAGGTTATCCTCTGGCCCCCAGCCATTCATCCCATCCCAAACAGTAAAGAAGCCTCCGAGCTAGCCCAAGCCAACTGAAGCAGGCTCATATCCACTGGACTTAGGGATCAATGGTCTGTTTTGGAAGTTTTGTACTGGGATTATCATTGTAAGTGCTAAACACTCAACCCTTCATTTCCCACGCTAATGGGAGGGAGCAGTAGTGCGGGTAATTAAAAACGCATTTATATTTGGCTCCAGAATTTGTTTTTGTTCTTCAGTTTGGGTCTAATGTCCCGGGAATTCAGAGTGACTTCAGAGTCCTTCTGGGCGAAGAGAAATAACCAGTGGTGGCCTTGAGAGTGACTGGAAAACTGTCCCTTGCTCCGTCCCAACTTTGTCAAAGACAGCCAATGTCACCTCCAAATGCTCCTAACCCAACAGCTGCAGGACAGATGTTTGTTTGACTTCCGTGTTTGGGAATGGTTGTTATGCAGCCCTGGGTGGCTGATAGACACCCCCCCCAACCCTGTCCTGTTTGTCAGAGGCCTGTGCCCTTCCCGAGATTGCCACAAACTTTGCAGGCCACATTTGTGTGGGAGGAATGTGTGTGTGTGTGTCCATGAACGTAGGAATTGACAAGCCTGCGTGTAGAGGCCGGAGATCGACTTCCCGTGTTGTTGCTCAGGCATTGTATCCTCTGCTTTTGAGATAATCTCTCTCTGAACCTAACAGTCATCAAGTAAGCCAGGGATCCCCCTGTCGCTGCCCCCCCACGACACTGGCTTTGTATGTAGTGCTAGGAATGGAGCATAGGTCCCCATAATTGTACAGTCACCATTTAACAAGCTGAACCACCTCCTTAGCCCCTCTCCCTCCTAATCACTCCGCCTGACCCTATCTCCCCTCTAAACCATTCCTCATTTGGGCCTGAACCTCATCGCTTCCCCTAGCCACAGTCCCCCCAAAGGACTTACACATATTCATTGAAATAACAGAATGGGGGTGGAGAGATGGCTCAGCGGTTAAGAGCACTGACTGCTCTTCGGAGGTCCTGAGTTCAATTTCAAGGAACCACATGGTGGCTCACAACCATCTGCAATGGGATCAGATGCCCTCTTCTGGTGTGTCTGAAGACAGCTACAGTGTATTATACACAAAACAAACAAATGTTTTAAAAGTTTGCTTATTTGCAGGGGTGGCAGTGGCAGCACACGTCTTTAAACCCTGCACTTGGGAGGCAGAGGCAGGCAGAGCTTTGTGAGTTCAAGGGTTCAAAGCCAGCCCTGGTCTACTAAGTGAGCTTTGGAACAGTCAGGGCTATCACACGAGGAAACCCTGTCTCAAACAAAACAAAACAAAAACCGACCCCCCCCCAAAAAAAAACAACCAGACAAAAATAAAGTTTGTTTATGCACCCGAGGAAGTAAGTCCTCCTTACTTCCCTCCTCCCCTTGCCAGTTTGCCTCCTCCCTGTCTTCCCCTCCCTCCCTCCCTCGGGCTCTCCCTCCCCACCCCCTTCCTGCTCTCCACACCTTCACAGACTCATGCTCACCCAGGCTGTTAGCTCCACTATCTTGTGCCCACAGACCCGTCATGCTCTCTGGGTCTCATCTCCCAGTCATTGGAATATTTTCTGAAAACAGCCTTCCCTAAAGGCCTCCGACACCAGGTGTCGACTAACAGTCACCCTGTGCAGTCCTGCAGGGGGAGGGAGGAGGGTGCTCTCACTTCAGTCCCTGTCCTTCCAGCCTTTGCTTCCCCTTTCAGACCAGCCCCGTTCCGGCCTCCATCACAGCCCACTGTGGACCTGAGGCACCGCAGCCTTTGAGGCGGGTATAGTTGGGATTCTCCAGAGAAACAGAACCTAGAGGATGAATGTATGTTACAGGGGGGTATAGACAGTTCAGCAGTGGTCATCTACACACCAAAGATGCTTGACAGCCTGGACACCTCACTGGACCAAGCATTCAGCATCCCGTCCCCCACCCCACCCCAACCAGTTCTCCTTCCAGGAAATACCCTTTCAGGCCTTCCCAGAAGCCTATCTCCTAGTTGATTCCAGATCCAGTCAGATTAGCAGCCATATTGTCCCTACACTCCTGCTTTTTCTGGCCTTGGATGCTGTTGCAATGTCTAGCAGTGCAGCAGCTCTCTTGTGCTCAAGAGGATGAAAGTCACATGCCCAGGATGGGAGGGCAGAGAAAGACAGAAAGAGCATGCACTCCTGGCAACTCCTTCCTGCCGCACCTGAACTGCTTAATTCTTGACTCCATGCTCTCTGCAAAAAATAGCCCTGTTTGTTGGGTTTCTCGCCCCTGCATCCTGATGCAATCTCACCTGATTCAGTAGGCAATTACATTTTGATTTCAAAAACCTTTCCTAGTGTTGCTACTGCTGCTTCAGGTGAAAGGCTGCAGAGGCTGGATACTAAACAAAGTAGCTAATATTGCGATGGGAGAGTTCCTGTAATGTCACCTGCGCTGGAAAGGAACAGCTGGAGAGCTCATCTAGTCCCAGAATAGAGCCGGCTCCAGACCTCCTGTGGGCAGACTTGGCATCCCGCTCCTACCAGCCTCCCCTCTGACTTACCGGGCATAGAGGGCACCTCCAGGCTCATAGCTGAACAAGCTTGTAGTGGCTACCCTGGTAGAGAGCCAGAGAGCCTGGCCTCATTCAGTCTGAAGTGGTCCCAGAAAGGCAACTTTAGTGAAACACCAGCAGACCAGTGGATCTTCCTGGGGAGGCATCGAGACAGACCTAGCTCCCATCCCAGCTCAGTGTCATGTGACTTTTTCTGAGGTGACTCTCAAAGAGTCTACTCACGATAGATAGAAAGGACACCCATTCATCAAAGACAGACCCACCCAAAGCCTGTTTGGTGAGTCCTGAACTTAGGGCAGGTTCCTCACAGGAGTGAGGGGTTCCAGGCAGCTACCCCACCATGAGGTCACATACCCTCAGAACAACCAGCTCGGTGGCAGGTGAGCCATTGAAGGGTCCCCAGCCCCTCTCCTTAGGAGGGACTGAGCCCTTGAGAGGACATGAAGTCAGCAGAGAGGGTCCTGCCGGTGTCGCCAAAGCTCTGATTCGCAGAAGAATGATGTCATCCAGCTGAAGGACACGGCTCTGCCACACTTAATCCCTCAAGGTGTGACCTGGAATGGGCTCAAAAGTCACTCTTCAAACCTCAGCCTGCCAAGCAGACAGTGTGGCCTCGTCATTAGAGGAACATCCTGTTGTGGGGGGGGGGGTCCTAGTGAAGGGAACTGTAGTGTGTTGGAGAGCTAACCCAAGCTTCTCATCCCTCCACAACCAGGATGCTTTCAGCAGCAGTAGCAGCAGACTGGATTTTCACATTTGCACCCAGAGTCCATTTCTCACCCTCCTGATGGAAGTACCCCAAATCAGACAGGATCTCTAGACTCAGGACCCTACTGGGTACAGCAGTCCTCTTGAGAACTTGCCTGTTCCAGCCTGGCACTCCAACCCCCACTTTCCCAGGTTCCCTGCTTTCCTCCCAGGAGAGCAGCCCACAACCCCATTCAGTCCTGGTGATTTGGGTCTTTGTGTTGTTTTCTTAAATATCTCCAGGGAGCTCACATAGTCTGATGTTACCATCGTGAGACTCTGAAAAGTCCGGCCCGACTAGAGGCCGGGCAGGAGTGGGAGGCTGCTATCTATGGCTGAGAAAATTCTTCATCTACATACAAGAACCCCGTAGCAGGTTGGCATGGCCTTTTACCCAGTTCCAAAATCATCCAGCCAATGCCTGGTCTAGCCTGGATATAGGCAGTGACCTTAGTCAGCTAAGAGGCCAGTTCTGTCTGTGGCTTCCTTTGGACCTGGCCAGCCCTTTCCTGAGTCCAGGGCCTTATTTGGAAATGTTTTCCTAAAATCGTGATCTATTTGTTTTCCTCACACAGAGAGAGCTCTGTGGAGCCTGAGGCTGTCAGAGGCAGTGGAGTCCAGACAGACAGACAGACAGCGGTGTCCAGACACACAGTGGGGTCCAGCCCCCCCCCAGGCGGTTTTCATCCTCCTGCTTTGCTGTCTTGAAGGTGAAATTTTTTGCCTGACTCCTTTTCTCGGGTGTTCAATATTTAATGAGCAGCTACTGCGTGCTGGAATACCTAATCTAAGCCATTGTAGAAATAAAATAATAACACCCGTAGATTAGCCGTGGGGAAGTAACCAACAACCAAACGCCTGCCACAGTGGCAGAACCTTCACCCTCTTCACCATCACCGCCATCAGGGTGCGTGTTCCCTGCTCTCGAATGCTCTGCTCTTGGCACACATGATAAGCTGCAAGGTGTCTTTGCATTGCAGATGGGAAACAAGGCTCCGCAAAGTCACATGACCTGCCCAAGATCACTGCTCCCTGGGAAATGAAGCAGGAGTTTGCATCAGTTTTTCTGACTCCAAGCCACACTCAGAGTCCCATCCCATCCACCTGCCTCTAAAAAATGGCCATGTACTTGAAGGTGTGATAAAGAGACAGGCAACCAGTTATCACACAAAGATGACTGTGCCCAGTGGGTGTGAACACATCTCTGGGCCCCCACACACACACACATACAGACACACAGTGTGTCTCTCTACGTGGTGGCAATCTTATCTTCGGAGATTTATTTTATTTATTTATGTGCATGTATGTATGCCTACGTGTGGGCATGCGCATAGCCTGAGGAGGCCAGAGAAGTGCAGCAGGTCCCCTGGACCTGGAGTTACAAGCTGCTGCGAGCCATCATGAGAATGCTGGGAACCAAATTCCAGTCAGTCCTCTGAACAAGTGGTATGCACTCTTAGCCCCTGGACCATCTCTCTCGCCTGCCTTTCGGTGACAACTTTCATCTGAAAGAGTAACAAACCATTGTCCGTGAACTCGGCTGCTCAGGGGTAAGAGATTCTACACCCTAGTCCCTGCAGAGGGAGGCTCCTTGGCCAGCCATCCCCAGAGCCAATTAGAAAGGCCAGGCGGCCCTGGGGGAACCCTTGGGGATGACGGAGGGAGGCATCGATCAGCCAGTGTCTCAAATGTCAAGTAGAACAGAGAGCTGGCCCCACCGCTCTCTCTTCCTCGGAGGGCGGCGAGGGCGGTGGGGACACAGTGGTAGAGATGGAGCTGTATTTACTGTGATGGTAATTGAAAGGCAGCTGTGGCCACCCCACACTGTCCCCGCTGATACCGAATTGTTGGACCAAGATCTGCCGGAAAAGGGGACCTGGGGAGGGGAGGGGAAGCCGTGAGTCTAGCCCAGGATCGATAGCAAAAGCTTTCGCGGTGTCAGGCACAACAAATGGAGCTGAACGGTGGGAAGCGGCTGGAAATTAGCCTTCAGGCTGACTGGGATTGAAAGCTCGGGATGAGAACAGAAAGGGCCTCCTCACTGCTTCTCTCCAGCAGGCCTCTCAGAACCTAGCTCAGCTCACACAGGAGTTGCTTCAAGGGCACCAAATGGGCTCTCATTGGCCGTCGGGGTCTGAAAAGTCTGCGGCAGTCACAACTTGGCACCTTCCTCCCAACGCACAGACCTTGAGGTTGCTCATTCTGCCCTACTCCAAGTGTGTGTGTGTGTGTGTGTGTGTGTGTGTGTGTGTGTATGCATGTGTGTGCATGTATGTGTGTGCATATGTGAGCATGTATGTATATGTGTACATGTGTATATGTGTGGGAGCATGTGTGTGCTTGTATGTATGTGTGAGCATGTATATGTGTGAACATGTGTGTGAGCATGTGTGTGTGTGAACATGTGTGTGTGCATGTGTGTGTGTGCATGCAAATAACACAAAAATAGGGACTGAGAAGATGGCTTGGTAGGTGAGGACCTGAGTTCGGATTCCTAGCACACATTTAAAAAGCTGGGTGTGTAACCCCAGTGCTGGGGTGTGGCAGAGACAGGCTGGTTCCTTCAGCTCACTGACCAGCCAATCTAGTCATATTGGCAAGCTCTGGATTAAGTGAGAGATTGTCTCAAAAACTAGAGTGGAGAGCCATAGAGGAAGGACCGTCTGTGTGAACCTCTGGCCATGCCAGGTGCACACATCTGCTCATACAAGTGAAAAGAACAGGTTTTTGTCCAGGACTGTCACATCCTTTCTCTGGGACCCTGATCACATGACTTAACCTCTTCTACAAGAGGGAAATGGTGGTGCCTGGTTGTGGTGGCTGAAAACGGTCCTCAAAGATGCTCATGGCCTAGGCCCTGAAACCTGAGCTTGTCACCTTCAGGGCAAAATAAACAGGGGCCCTTGCAGGTTGGATTTTGCAGAAGACATGGTGGTAAGGAGATATCCTGAACCATCTTGGAGGCTCCAGGGCCATCACAGATGCTCTTAGAGAGAGGCAGTGGGAGATCCAAGAACTACAATGGAGGAGAAAGGAGATTAAGGTCTCAGCCACTGCAGATGCATGGTGAAACCCCAAGCCAAGGACTGCTGGCCGCTCTGGAAGAGGCTCTTCCTCAGAGTTGCAGGAGACACCACTATGGTTTGAGCCAGAGATATAGATTTTTAAAACTATTGGTGTTCTGAGACAGAAGGAAACAACCTTTCCAGTGCCCAAGTCAGTATGGTCAGTGGCCTGTCACAGCAATCACCGGGACAGTGAGGAGCCGTCATTGAAACAGTAGTGTGGGGGCTGAAACAGATGGCTCAGCAGATAAAACACCTGCTGTTCAAGCCTGAGGTGCCTGTGTGTAAGAGGAGAAGAGCAATGTGTTGTGTCCTGAGCAGCAACCAGATTCTTGAATTACCTTCTCCTAACACACACACACACTCTCACCCATTGACATGTTCACGTCCACACAACACACTGAACATGGGCAGCCCGAGCCTCATGCTCCTACTGCCGTCCAGTCTGCGGGCATCTGGGTTTTAGCAGCCGCTATTATAGGGGGGTCGGGCCTCTCCCTCCCCAGAGACAGCACATCTCTCACCCCACTTCCTCAAGAGGTCAAATCAACCGGACTCCATGGAACTCAAACAGGGCGGTTTGTACAGGAAGGGCACAGTGGTGAGACTAAACACTGGTCACTTCCCAACCTGGATGACAAAGGCAGAGGGACAAGAGCCCCACACTGCTTGCTGTACATTGTATATCAGGAGCCTGACAGGGGAGCACAGTTCTCCCTGGTGACCTCTGTCACTGCTGCCTTCCAGAGGAGAGCACTAGCTGACAGCCCTCAGCCTCTACTCTCAAAGCTGCAGAGGAAGTGTGATGGTTCAGGATCACAGTCTCCGTCCCAGGGCAGAGTCATGAACTTCACCATGGAGGTTCCTCTGCAGGCCATGGAGGAAATACACACACACACACACACACACACACACACACACAGAGAGAGAGAGAGAGAGAGAGAGAGAGAGAGAGAGAGAGAGAGACAGACAGACAGACAGACAGACAGACAGACAGACAGACAGAGACAGACAGGGAGACAGAGAGACAAAGAGACAGAGACAGAAAGAAAAAGACACACAGAGAGAGAGAGACAGACAGACAGAGACAGACAGAGACAGACAGGGAGACAGAGAGACAAAGAGACAGAGAGAAAAAGACACAGAGAGAGAGAGCACGAGAGAGAGACAGACAGACAGAGAGACAGAGACAGACAGAGACAGACAGAGAGACAGAGAGACAAAGAGACAGAGACAGAGAGAAAAAGACACACACACACACACACGCACACACACACACACACACAGAGAGAGAGAGAGAGAGAGAGAGAGAGAGAGAGAGAGAGATATGCAGCTGTCTCTCCTTCCCCAGGGACAGCCACCAGCCCTGGGAAAATTGCAACTGTGTTGAACATCACCCCACACACAGCAGTGCATATGGCCAAGGCTGATTATGGCAAGTTCCACTTGGCCCTGGCTCCCACTAATTGGCACTTTCTTATTAGAGCCCTTTGTGGAGTCAGAACACTGTATGTCAGGAGTGAGCGAAGGAGCAGCAAAGCTGGAATACCCACACACCAGCAAAAGCTGGGTTAGCCACACACCAGCAAAATCTGGGATACCCACACACCAGCAAAAGCTGGAATACCCACACACCAGCAAAAGCTGGGATATCCACACACCAGCAAAAGCTGGGTTAGCCACACACCAGCAAAATCTGGGATACCCACACACCAGCAAAAGCTGGGATACCCACACACCAGCAAAAGCTGGAATACCCACACACCAGCAAAATCTGGGTTAGCCACACACCAGCAAAAGCTGGGATACCCACACACCAGCAAAAGCTGGGATACCCACACACCAGCAAAATCTGGGATACCCACACACCAGCAAAAGCTGGAATACCCACACACCAGCAAAATCTGGGTTAGCCACACACCAGCAAAAGCTGGGATACCCACACACCAGCAAAAGCTGGGATACCCACACACCAGCAAAAGCTGGGTTACCCACAAATCAGCACCTGCTTCTTCAGAAATCTGGGTGTAGAAGAAGGCATCGATGGGGGCAGGGACGGGGCAGTTCTGCTCTTTAGAGCCTTGACATGGGACATGGCTCTCAGAGAACCAGAATGTCTTGGCCAAGCCCTGCTCTGATAAGAGTTGGAACTTCCTCCCTATGGCGAGAGAGGGGCTGAGAAGAGATGGCTCTGGGCTCCTCAGACACTGCGGACCTTCCCTGTATCCAGGTGTTCCCACTGGTCACGGCCGCCAGCTTTGTGTCCTGTTCTTGGGGGATCACGAGGGAAGAGCAAATCTGAACTGTCACATGTGTCAAGTTGGTGCAGGGTGAGGAGTGAATGGTGTGCCCTTTCCAGGTGTTCTGATTGAAAAGAAAAGGTGCAAAGCCCAGAGTTGCACTGTCTCCGGAAGTGGGACAAGGCTGGCCAGCTGGAAAAGTGACAGCTTCAAGCCAGCCCTCCTGCTAATTGGCTCACAGCCATTCCCCTGAATTAGCTAACAACGGAGGCAACTACAGAGAAGCTTACCATGCTCAGAGCCAGCCCTGGCAGCACGCTGGCCCACAGAAGGCCAGCTCCTGTACCCCTTGCCTGACAGAGCCAGACCCCATGTTTTTAAGAAGGTATGCTTGTGGTGTTTCCTGAGTACCCAGCAGGACTAAAGGTCTGTGTGCAGCTCTGGTCACCTGCCGGGCGCCTGTCACCTCTGCCTCCTCCACCTACCACTTGTGTGGCCATTGCTCCCAAATTGAAAACAAAACTCAGAAAGTTAAAGAAACTCGTGCATCTCAGGAAGATCCTAAAGCTAACAGGATCCCCAATGTTCCCCCCTAAATAACATAACCGGAAGCCATGGCTGGGGAGAAGAGACTCTCTGACCTGCAGAACTGCCTTCAAGGCTTGCAAGGAACCCCAGAGATGAGGTTTCCTGAACGCTGCCTGTGTTTGGGGGAGACATTCAGTGATGTAGCTGCCTCTGGGCCACCCATGCTCCTGGGATAACCCAGCAAATGTCCTGAGACTCTAAGCTAGACTTGAGAGGACGTGTTTATCTAGTCTGTCACCAGTGTCCTGTCTAAAAGTATTGCTGGGGTAGGCCTGGGCTTACTAAGGGGAATTTGAGAAAGAGGGAGGTGACAGGACTCAGTGCAGGCCAGTGCTTGCTAGGAGGTCCACTGGAGTCCAGCCTGTGTCTCAGTGACTATCTACTATGTCGCCCTGGGCTTGATTGGGTCTCCTCCCACCTCAGTTCTACTGAACTCAGTCCCTGTTGCACTGGGGTGTCCACATGGTCTCCTGCCCACCCTGTGCCACTTCAAGCTGCAGGCTGATGGCCAGAAGATGTGGAGGTCCCTGAGCAGGATGAGTGTCTGTTGGTACGGCTGCCACACTCAGCTCTCTGCCCAGACAATTAATAGACATCGTGGCAAAGTAGACACTGGTGGCTTTAAAATGGAGGAGAGATCGGGGCTTGGCATGAGTGAAGCTAGAATAAACCAGGAGAGGCCACCGGAGATGTGAGAAGGGGAAAAGGCAAAGCAATGATTTTAAATCGATTGTTCCTGATGAAGATGTAGCTGAGAGCCCTCACCAGCATACACAGTGCCCCATGTTCCATCCCTAACACCCAGTAAACTTGGGCACACTTGCGATCCCAGTCTCAAAAGGTGGGAACAGATACAACAGAAGTTCATCATTAAATACAGGGTGAGTTCAGAGCCAGCCTGAGCTACGGAGCCAACCTGAGCTACACTACACCCTGCCTCAAAATAAAAACAAACAAACAAACTAATAAAAAAGAATTGGCTCGGAAATACCACCCAGGATCTTGCTGTGATCCACATAATCCCACGGACAAGCGGTGGTCTCTGGTTGGCAAGACTCAGACAACTCCCTCTGAAACACAACGAACGATAAACGCCACAAAGAAAATAAAACGGAGTCAGGTTGGTGATTTATCCCAGCACTTAGGAGGCCGTGTCTTGAACACACACGTGGCTGAGGCAGGAGGATAGCCATGTGCTCAAGGACAGTTGTCTACTGAGTTCATTCTAAGGCGGCCAGCATGAGGGATACAGGGGGACTTCATCTCAAAGAGAAGAAAAAGGGGAAAAGGGAAGATGGAGAGGGAGGAATAAGAGAGTGAGCGGGAACCACCAGGGGGAGAGGGAGGGGGGCAGGAAGGAAAGGGAGGAGAGAAGGAACCATTTGCTATCTGTCAGTCATTTGTCCTCATGGCTCCTGTGCAGTTCCAAGCCCAGAAAATCACCAGCCATTCACCCCGCAGCCACTCCATGGCAGGGTCCACTGTTCTCCCATTTCTCAGAGGCTCAGAAGTACAACACCCCAGGTGATAATGACACACGCCTTTAGTCCCAGCACTTGGGAGGCAGAGGCAGGCAGATCTCTGGGTTCAAGGCCAGCCTGGTCTACAGAGAGAGTCCCAGGACAGCCAGGGATACAGAGAAACCTTGTCTCAAAAAGGAAAAAAAATTAAAAGAATTAAAAAGAATCAACAAATAAATTCCTATTTGCCCAGCGATGGTAGCACACACCTTTAATCCTAGTACTCTGAAGGCAGAGGCAGGTGGATCTCTGTAAATTTGAGGCCAGGCTGGTCTACAGAGCTAGTTTTAGAATAGCCATGACTTCAAGGTAAACCTTGTCTCGAGAGAGAGAGAGAGAGAGAGAGAGAGAGAGAGAGAGAGAGAGAGAGAGAGAGAGAGAGAGAGAGAGAGAGAGAGAACAAAGAGAAGGAGGAGGAAGAGAAGGAGAGGGAGGAGAAAGAGAAGGAAAAGGAGAAGGAGAAATAAAAGGAAGAGGAGAAAAGGAGGAGGAAAAAGAAAGACATCTTTTGCTTAAGGCCAGCCTGAATCCCCAGTGACTCCAGACACACACCCCCCTTCTGACCCAATCAGAAGATAAGAAATGACACCTCTTCCAGGAGCTTCTCTTTGGTAGAAGATGCCATGTCCCTGATATATTACTTTTATATCCAAACAAATACAGGTAGACAGCAGAAGGGGAGGCTGAAACACTCAGAAGTTTTAAAGAGAAATCTCAAGACCTTTGCCAAGATCTCTGGTCATTTCAGATTGTATGAGAGCCATCTGCCCTTCCTCGGAGGGGCAAGCAGAGGTCCAGAGAGCAAAACTGTCCAAGCTGTCAGCCTCCTGGGGGTAAAAACTGGTCAGAGACAAACCCAAGACGGGGTGGGGAGACCCCCAAGACACAGCAATCCTGTGGGGTGGGGGAGCTGGACAGCAATACCCGATGTCCCAGCTCTGATGCATCTCTAGTTTTCATGCAGCAACACTGAGCCTAAAATAGGCCCTTCAAGGACATGAGGTGTTTTCTCCCATAAAGACCAAGATGGCTCTCCTATGGCTATGTGGAAGACCTGGAACTTGCCGCTGGGAGTGAAACGCCCAGAAAGGAGCCATCACCAAGGCCCCTGCATACCCAGTAGGCAAGAGTATCCCAGAAGATAGAGAGCCCAGCCCAAACATCAGTATCACAGAGCCGAGGGATGGGTGGGTGCCTGGACAGGTGAGAGGCAGAGACAGGGAGTCCCCAAGATGGAACAACAGTAACCTGCCATCTATCTGCATGAGGCTGTCCTGTGATGCTCCCACTGCAGCGAAGTGGCCTAGCAAGGTGGATCACAGAGTGTTTCCCCATCATTAAATGGCATGTGACTGTGCACATATGTGATTATAGTGCATTCCTTAGAGAGGTTCTATGTGCAATAGATAATGTTTTGTTAATGAGGAGACAAATTATATATGCATTGCTATATTAGATGGATAATTTACACCTGGCTGAACTTTACATGGTTGCTGTTTTTTAATTGTTTGGGACAACTAAGAAAAGATAATTGCGTATGGTTCTGTGTATGGGTAAGTTGTGTATGTATGTGTGTGTGGTATTATGTATGTGTTCGTATATATGTATGTGTGTGTACATTCATCTGTGGACCTTTGTATGTATACATGTATGTGTAATTGTGTGTATGTGTATGCATGTGTAAATGTGTATTTATCTGTGTATATGTATATGTAAATGTATGTGGGCTTTTGTCTATATACATGTATTGTAATTGTGTGTATATATATGTATGTATCTATGTACATGAATGCATGCATATAAATGCAGGTATGTATGTGTCTATATATGCAAATAAATGTGTGTGCTTGTTGTGTGCATATGTGTGTGGGCTTTGTGTATATACATGCATTGTAATTGTGTGTATATGTATATGTGTGTATATGAATGTGTGTATACATACATATGGATGCAGGTGTGTGTCTATATATGTAAATAGATGTGTGTGTTTTTGTGTGTTTTGACTCAATACAGTCCATTCTGAATATCAGAGAAGAGACCAAGAGACCTGCAACCCCCTCCCCCAAAAAATTCAGCCATTCTTGAGCTGTGTGGCCCTAGCAAAGAGCTTGCCCTCTCTGCATTTGTTTTCCTACTATGAATGTGAGGACACCGGAACCTACCTCTAAGTGTGCTGAAGGGACCTCAGGCAGAAGGACACGGCTCAGAGCTAAGGCCAGGGCAGGTCCTCTGCAGACTCGCTTCCAGGAGCATCCCCTGAGCCGCTGCTCTGTGACTAGTCATCCCTGGGGAGTCAGGGGCAAGTGCCTGGTCCCCAGAAGTCTCACACTGTGGTTGCTAGCTCTGTCTTGGAAAGAAGCATCCCCACCCCAGGTGCCTGCAGCTCCCCCATGGCCTCCAGTTCAGAGGGGTAAGGCGCAGCTGACAGACTCTCAGCCCTGGCTCAGCTCTGCATCTGGCTGGAAAGTGACCAGCTCAACCATCACTCAACAGACAGTGACTGGCTCCTGTCCCTCTGAGGATCCATCACCAGCCCCTGGTCACCTGTCTCGCATGTCCTGTGCAAACTCCCGGGGAAAGTGCCATTCAGAAAGAATGGGCAGGCTGCGTGTTAGTAGAGATCTGTGCTTCTGGGTGTCCCAGCCAGGCTGTGCCTGCTCCAGGCCTTGGCTTCTCTCCTGGGTGTTTAGCTTAAAGATGTTCTTGAAGTCAACTGGCATGAGAGGAACCTGCCAGCCAAAGAGAGTGGCCTGGAGACCAGACCCATGCACAGGACTCCTGCACGGTTACCAGGCAACAAGTCCAGATGCACACTCCAGCTCTTCAAGCCGCTGAAGCTTCTCCTCAGACACAGAGGGACTCGCACCAGCCCCTGGGGGTTCTCATGAAGATCTTTTAAAAAGAAAAGGGAAGTACAGGCAAGTCACACAAAAGTCTCTGAGCCCCATCTTCAGAGTACTGACAACAGCCCTGTTCCACCCTAGGATCTTTGTGCCTTCTCTTCTCACAGCACAGGAAGAAACTGAGGCTCAGAGAAGCTGAGTGACTTGCCCAAGGCAAATGGCAAACTCACAGTGTGTGGCTCATGAGTTCACCATAGGCCAGGCCTGGGAAAAGGTCTAAGCATGCACATGGTAGGTGCTTTGTCTCTGTCACCTATTAGAGACTCATCAACTTTTCGCCCATTTTTTTCTAAGCTAAACAGAGCCTTTGGGCTGGGCTTGGCTTTCTAGATTAGCCTCTACACTTTGAATGGAGCTATGGAGATGGGAGAGGAGGAATGGGTGGTGGTAGTGGTGTGTGTGTGTGTGTGTGTGTGTGTGTGTGTGTGTGTGTGTGTGTTGATAGAGGTTGATGGATAGAGGGGTGTCTTCCTGATGCCCCCCACTGTATTCTCGGATCCAGGGTTTCTCACTGAACCTAGAGCTCACCAAATGGCTAGACAAGCAAGCTGCAGGGACCTACCTGTCTCTACCTCCTGGTCACTGAGATTCCAGTCAGCAATAGGCCACTGCACCTAACTTTTATGTCGGTTCTGGGGGATCAAACGCAGGTCCTGAGGTTCACATAGCAAGCACCGTGCCTATTGAGCCATTTTTCCAGCCTCCGTGGCACCTTTGAAGGCAAACCTGAACCGGCACAGTTCAACAGCCTTCTCTCTCTGTGTGTGGACAGTTAGAGCTATCTGGGGACCCAAAGGAGGAAGCAGAAAGGAGCCAGCACCAGGATCGCGGGTGTGACTCAGTCTACAGGGGGACAAAAGGGCCGGAAACTCCAAGGCCAGGGCAAACTCAGACAGGAAGGAGAGAACACTAGTTCTGTGGGATCTGGGAACCGAATACAGTCTCTCCACTGGCCAGGATACCTCCTGTGTGCCCTCAGGCAGGTGAGCTGACCTCTCTGGATCTAACTTCGCCATCAGTAGAGTTGGGCGCTCAGTGCCAGCTTTGGGGAGCTGCGGTGCCCGAAAGCGCCTGGCACATAGCAGACGTTCCAGAACGGGTAACTGTCGCCATTTATCATTTTGCTTGGGCGAGTTGCTGCTTCTCAGCCAATTACAGTCAACCTGCTTCAAACCCAGCAGCGGCCGGCCAAAACCTGACTGGCTGGTCTCAGCATAGCTTTGGAGAGAGCTGGTTGAGTTTCACTTGCTGGTTATTGGCGTAGTATCCGACTTCTCAAACCCAGCCTGGCTAGCAGGTTTGTCAAACAACCCATCTCTGAACTGAACAGGCGCACGGAGGCCAGTTGGCAGCTTCAGGCATGTTTTCAAACAGCCAGGTGCAGGGTGGTATTCAAGTCCTTTTCTTTGTCAACAGAGTCTGGCTTGGACTACACATAGCTCAGCCCCTGAGGTGGCTACATAGAGGATACCCAATTCCTAGCCTGTTCCTGTAATAGAGACCCCGGTTAGCATGCTGTGGGGTTTGGGAAGCTGTAACCCTGCCGGAATGTTTCTTAGGAGGTGAAAAGTTCTTGGGCGGGGGGAGTCCTGTGGGCAGATTTCCAGACAGGGTCAAGTCTGTTTTGATCAGACCCAAAACCTTGGAAGAGCTTCTGTCTCCTTCCATAGTGAGCACAATGATATAGCAAAGGGTACAAGGATCAGATGAGACAAGGAAGGAAGTCATGTGATCAGGCCTCCATCAGTGGGCTCAGCAAGAGGCCTAGAAAGCAGCAATGAGGAAGGGTTGTTTTGTTCTGTTTGCCTCCTCTTTTACTGTGTGATCTCCTATTTTCTGCTTACCCTCTCTGGGCTACTTTTGCTTAATCTGAGGAACCGATTAGCCATGAAGCAGATAAGACCACTGGCTGTGTCCATCCTCAATGGCTCCTCCAAAGAATTGCTGGATGAATTACTCCTCCCTCCTCAGTAGTGCCATCTTATTTTCCCAGGGATACACCGTGAGTGAGAAGTGTTCTGAGTGGTTACAGACAAATGCTGGTAGGAGTTACAGCCATCGTGTAGCTGATTTTAAAAGGCATCGATCTCTAGGCTGTCTCGATCCTAATGAGGCAAAGGTGCAGTCATTATCACTCAGCAACTCTCACCGGACCTACTTGGACCTGCACAGCTGATGGCCACTAAAGTCGCGGGATTAAAGACATCGGCAAGCTGGGCCAGGTGATGGGGGAAGATAACGCCCTTCTCTTTGGGGAACATGGCTGACTGTGGCATGTTTTGTAAAGATGCGAATCTAGATGTTGATGTGAACTCCCGACTTATAAGTAGAAATGATGCAGTCAATCAAAAAAAATGACAGAAGGCAGAAGAGGAAATCAGTATTCTGCAGGTGGGATTTAGGGGTGCTCAATTCAACAGGTGCATAGGAAGCTGCTCAGAGGGAAGAGACATAGTCTTTAATCTAAGGAACCCAGTAGTCTGATGGCAGAGGCATGGCTCTGCTCTCTACAATCTCCAGCTCTGCAGGAGTAAAGATGGCTGGCTCTGTGCCCATTGATCTTTCATACTATGGAAACAAGGTCTCCTCCAATTTCCTCCACCCACAAAAGAGAGAATTGCCCCAGCCATCTTGTGTTAGGAGATGAAAACCCTCAGACAGCTAGAGAGAAAAGTCCTCTGTCTCAGAGCGGCTCCTTTCTCCAGGAGAATGGTTCCCCTTAAGATGGGAGGATGAGAGGTGGGACCATCTTGATCTGGACTGGTTTCATCTCTCTCTGCTTCCTGACTGTGGATACAATGTGACCAGCTGCCTCATACTTCTACTTAGAAAAGCAGTAGAAAAGTAACTGGTACAGGAGATCAGTACCAGGGGGCCATTGCACTGGTAAGCCTGCCCATTGGTCCACAGGCTTCTGAACGGGGCTGCAGAAGGAATATGGAAGAGTCTGGAGCTGTAGTCTAGAGAAGCCCCTGAGTACTGTGAGCAGAACTTGATAGTCCACTCTCTATCTAGTAAAGAATCCGGCTGAGTGATGCTTGTGTTCAAAGAACCCAAGTGAAGCCAAGTTCAAAAGCAGTGAGCTAAGGATCAGTGGATAGTGTTTGCTATGAGAATCTGTGGACCTGTCTTAGTCACTGTTCTATCGCTGTGAGCAACACCATGACCACAGCAATTTATGAAAGGACGAATTTAATTGGGAGCTTGCTTAGAGTTTCAGAGGTTAGTGAGTCCATGATCATCACAGCAGTGAGCAGACTGGAATGTTGGGAGTGGTAGCTGAGAGTTTTACATCCTAATCAGCAAGCAGGAGGCAGAAAGAACACCAGGCATGCTATGAGCTTTTGAAACCTCAAAGCCCACCCCCACAGGCACACCTCCTCCAACAACACCACACCTCCTCCAACAACACCACACCTCCTCCAACAACACCACACCTCCTCCAACAACACCACACCTCCTCCAACAACACCACACCTCCTCCAACAACACCACACCCCATAATCCTTCCCAAACAGTTCCACCAACTAAGGCATGAGATGAGCTTAGGGGGCTGTTTTCATTCAAACAAACACAGGACCTAAGTTTGAAAGCCCAGATCCTACATAAAGCTGGATGCTATAGTGTTCATTTGGTGAAACGGGAGGCAGAGACTGGTGAACCTCTAAAGTGTCTAGTTTACACAGCAATGATGGGACTATATCTCAAGGTAGAAGGTACACACACACACACACACACACACGCACATGCACACACACGCACACGCACATGCACACACACGCACACGCACATGCACACACACACTATACAATAGATACACAAATAAAAAGTAGGTTTTCTTTCTTTCTTTTATTTTTATTTATTTATATTTTTTTGGTTTTTTGAGACAGGGTTTCTCTGTGTAGCCCTGATTGTCCTAGAACTCACTCTGTGGACCAGGCTGGACTCAGAGATCTGCCTGCCTCTGCCTCCAGGAGTTGGTTGAGGAGTGCTGGTGTTTTTAAAAGCAATGGACTGATTTGTTAAGAGGAAGGACTCTCAAGAAGAGATATCTTTCAAACTTCTCACTGCTTTTATCAAGACCTTCAGTGAGGACGGGAGAGATGTCTCCACAGTTAAGAGCACTGACTGCTTTTCTAGAAGTCCTGAGTTCAAATCTCAGCAACCACATGGTGGCTCAAAAACTACCTGTAGTGGGATCTGATACCCTCTTCTGGTGTGTCAGCAACAGCGTGCTCATATACATAAATAAGAAAATATCTTTAAAAAAAAAAGACCTCACTGGTCTTCAGTGAGGAAGAGTGACAAGTGGATTAAGGTGGGAGATGAGTCCATGCATGGTGGCACTTTAACCCCAGCATGTGGGAAACTGAGGCAGCTGGTATCAGCTTGACGTACAACTAGCCAGGACAATCAACCCCTGGTCAACTTGACACACAAACATATCACTGTTAAGCCATAACCTTTTCTTTCTTGTTCATCCCAAAATCACACATGGATATCAACATCACAGTAAGAGTTTTCCAATCTTGAAAAGTCCCACGGTCTTTAAAAATTCAACCTCTCAAAAACTCAGTCTCCCTTAAAACCCAAAGTCTTTGTAAAATTTCAAAGACTTTTTAAAAGTTCAAAGTCCCTCACCTGTGAGCTCCTGTAAAATTAAGGGAAAAGAAAGTCAGATGCTTTCCTATTTCAAGAGGGAAGAACCAGGACACCGTCACAATCTGAACAAAAGCTAAAACAAACTCCAACAGGGCGAATGCCTCAACATCCAATGTCTGAAATGAAGCCATGATCCTCTGGGCTCCTCCAAAGGGTTTGCGTCACTTCTCCGTCTCCACCTCTGAAGCACACGTAGCTTTTCATCCAAGTTGGCTGGTTCCACTCCACTGCTGCTGTGCTCAGGGATCGTCCCATGGTGCTCACATCTCCAAAGTGCTGGGCTGCATTTTCACCAGTAGCCTCTCCAGGGCTCTCTTCATGCTGCTAAGTCTCAACTTCTCTGCTTGGCTCCTTTAATCCCAGGCTACTGAGGCTGCATCGGCACCAATGGCCCTTCCTGGCCTCAGTGCCAAGCCCTCTCTTCTCTTCATGCCTTCATGCACATGGGTGACTC
Source organism: Micromys minutus (assembly GCF_963924665.1). Classification (NCBI taxonomy): domain Eukaryota; kingdom Metazoa; phylum Chordata; class Mammalia; order Rodentia; family Muridae; genus Micromys; species Micromys minutus. The sequence goes on along the minus strand of NC_137978.1, from coordinate 53,198,959 downwards.
TTACACTACAGGGTTCAGCTACAGCACAAGCTATAGAACGTGGACTTTCATGTGCTGACCATGAAGAAGCACTTCCCAGAAGACTTCCCCTCAGTGATACTTCTCTCTCTCTCTCTCTCTCTCTCTCTCTCTCTCTCTCTCTCTCTCTCTCTCTCTCTCTCTCTGTGTGTGTGTGTGTGTGTGTGTGTGTGTGTGTGTGTGTCAATTTTTTGTTTTGTTTTTCAAGACAGGCGTTTATTGTGAATGTGTGAAAAAATTTGACTGTTCTGAAACTCACTTTGTAGACAAAGGTAGCCTTGAACTCACAGTGATCCAAATGCTCTGCGTCTGCCTCCCAAATGCTGGGATTAAAAGCTTGCGCCACCATCTCCAGAAGAGAACCTGGTTTCTTCTTAATCACAGCTGATGCTTCAGCCCCATCTAACCAAAATGAAAAATGAAAAATGACCACAATAGGGTCATTTAAGGTCTCAGCTTCGCTCTAAAACTTCACAAGCCGGGTCTCCATCATCTGAAGTAGTCTTACCTTCCAAGGTCCCTTGGAACATCTCACCAAGCTTTAAACACTTAATAGCTTTGCCAGCCCAAATTTCAAAAGTCCTTCTACAATCTTCCAAAAGATAATCATCTCTGACACAATAATTTGTCACTCCTGGTACCGGTTTCTGTCCTAGTCAGGGTTTCTATTGCTGTGATAAAACATCATGACCAAAGCAACTTGAGCAGGAAAGGGTTAATTTGGCATACACTTCCACATCATAGGTCATATCATAGGAAGTCAGGGACAGGAACTCAAAACAGGTCAGGAACCTGGAGGCAGGAGCTGATGCAGAGACCATGGATGAGTACCACATACTGGCTTGCTACCCATGGGCTTGCTCAGCCTGCTTTCTTATAGAACACAGGACCACCAGCCCAGAGATGGCACCACCCACAGTGGACAAGATTCTCCCCCCATCAATCACAGTGAATAAAATGCCCTACAATCTTGCCTACAGCCTGATCTTATAGAGGTGTTTCCTCAATTAAGGTTTCTTCCTTTCAGATGACTCTACCTTGCGTCAAGTTGACAAGTGACAAAGGACAAGAGTTCAAAGCACCAGGAAATCAGGTGACAAAGCAGGACCGATTTGTAGAGATCCCACCTATTCTATACTGGGGTACCTGAGATCAAGGCTTCATCCATCAACCATAAAACTCATAAAAATACAGATGTGTTTCAATGGAGAAAGTTGTCATGAGGATTCCATGAAAGGCACCCCCTGCTCACAAAACAAATGCCTGGGAAAGTACTTTTTAAGATTCAACCACAAAGACATACAGAGGCCATTTTAGCTGTGACCCAAGGGTTCAAGCTATCTCTCAAACTGGCAGCAGAAACTGGCAGCATTTTCCATGGTTTTACAAACATGAAAAGTGCGAGAGTTAGGGGTGGTTCACAGAGACATAGACCAAGATTCCAGAAAGCAGCTGGGGCTGGGTGATGTGTAGTCCCTCCAAGGAAGCTCTGAGAGGCCACTGTATGAATCTCTAAAGGTGATTCCCTGAGTTGCAATGGAGACCCCACAATGTTAGAGATGCTGGGACTGTGGGTAACCTGCAGCCATGAAATGGAGCCAGTTCTAGAGGGAAGCTGTGTGTTCTGAAGGTGGCAGAGCCAGAGGCACAGGGGCTACCGATGTCCAGGTGATTCCATCATGAGTCTCAGATGCCTGACACAAAGCTTCAAGATTTGGTGTTTGTCCTGCTGGGTTTCAGTCCTGCTATGCCTGCCTTCTTCCTGGCTGGTATGGAAATGTCTGTTTTGCACCATAGTTCATTACAGACAGGTATTTGATTTAGGCTCTCACAGTGTTAAGAACTGCCTTGAGTCTCAGAAGAGACTTTGGACTTTGAAAGTGTTCACACTGTTAAAGACTAAGGGCACCTTTGATATTAGGATGAATGTATTATGCATATGAGATGAACCCAGGCTTTGGGGAGAGGAGTGAAATGTTATTTGTCTTAGTCAGGGTTTCTATTCCTGCACAAGATATCATGACCAAGAAGCAAGTTGGGGAGGAAAGGGTTTATTCAGCTTACACTTCCATATTGCTGTTCATCACTAAAGGAAGTCAGGACTGGAACTCAAGCAGGTCAGGAAGCAGGAGCTGATGCAGAGGTCATGGAGGGATGTTACTTACTGGCTTGATTTCCTGGCTTGCTCAGCCTGCTTTCTTATAGAACCCAGGACTACCAGCCCAGGGATGGCACCATCCACAATGGGCTGGGCCCTCCCCACTTGATCACTGGTTTAGAAATGACTTACAGCTGGATCTCATGGAGGCATTTTCTCAACTGATTCTCTTTTCTCTGTAATAACTCCAGCTTGTGTCAAGTTGACACAAAATTAGCCAGTACATTATTCAAACAATTTTTTTTATCAAGTTGACAAGTGCTGGGGTGGTGGTAGTTAATCACGTTTGTAGACTTGATGGGATTTAGAAGAACCAAGAGCACATGCCTCCAGGTGTGACTAAGAAGGTGTTTCCAGAAACTTAACTAAAGAGGTACAGCCCACCCTGCATGTGAGCAGCACCATCTCATAGGCTCTTACAAAAGGGAGAACTTGTTAAACATGGTCTTGACTATGGATACAATGTAACCAGCAATCACCTTGGCTTTCTGTCTCCTGACTGTGGATACAATGTAACTTGCAATCAATCATCTTGGCTTTCTGTCTCCTGACTGTAAATACAATATAACCAGCAATCACCTTGGCTTTCTGTCTTCTGACAATGGATACAATGTAACCAGTAATCACCTTGGCTGTCCCCTGACTGTGGATACAATGTAACCAGCTGCCACACAGGCCCACCACTGTGACTTCCCTACTGCCAAGATGAATTATATCCTGGAACCCTGAGTCAGAATAAAGACATCTTCTCTGATGATGTTTTTATTAGGTAATTCAGCATAACAAGAATGTCTTAGTCAGGGTCTCTATTCCTGCACAAACATCATGACCAAGAAGCAAGTTGGGGAGAAAAGGGTTTATTCAGCTTACACTTCCACATTGCTGTTTATCACCAAAGGAAGTATCAGGACTGGAACTCACGCAGGTCAGGAAGCAGGAGCTGATGCAGAGGCCATGGAGGGATGTAGCTTACTGGCTTGCTTCCCATGGCTTGCTCAGCTTGATTTCTTATAGAACCCAGGTTTACCAGCCCAGGGATGGCACCACCCACAATGGGCTGAACCCTCCCTCCTTGATCATTAGTTGAGAAAATACCTTACAGCTGGATCTCATGGAGACAGTTCCTCAACGGATGCTCCTTTCTCTGTAATAACTCCAGCTTGTGTCAAGTTGACACAAAAACAGGCAGTACAAAGGAAAAAAGTCATTAATACACTTTCCTTTCCAAAAGGCTGGTGTGGGTGACAAGGAGGTGGCTGCTCAAGCAGGATGTGTAGCAAGTACAGAAACTCAGTCCTAACAGAACAAAAGGAACAGGGTGCCGGAGGAGCAAGAGATACAGCAGACAGAGACCAGCCTTGGAGGGTGCAGGCCAGGACACTCGGAAACCACTTGGGTGACTGCACCAACACATGGATGGGAAGCAGCTTAGTCAAGGTCATGTATAGAGGTCCAGGCTGCTATGAAAGGGCACCCAGGATCCACCCTCGGGGGAGCCACTCAGGCAGTAATCCTCCCGATGTCCTATCTGGACTGTGGGCTGAGTTAGGTGGAGAAGGCCTTCTCCCAGCCACACTGACCTTTAAATTAACCTTTAGACTCACAGATGCATGGCACCATCTACCCGTCACATGGTGTCCTGATGCAGCTAGCAAGAAGGTGGGCGTGGCCCAGAGGAGACAAGGGCTGAATTAGTACTAGCTGAAGTCTCAGACACAGGATACATGAGACCTTGCTGCCCGCTCTGAACATATGTGTGACCTGTATGAGGTAGGTCTGGTGCCTGGGAGCAAGGCTCCATAGGCATTATGTGTGTGAAAGTACACACTCTAGGTAGCTGAGGGTGACCTTGAACTCTCAATTCTCCTGCCTCCACCTCCCAAATGCTGGCCTCACAGACAGTCAGGCATGGCACTGGGTTCATAATTTATTTTTCTAGGTGATGATCTTATTGCTGGAACTGACCCCAGGGCATGTTCAACCCTGAATGTGATGTGTACTAGAATTCTGACACTCACACCACACTCGGTCATGGCTATCTCCACTGGGCAAAAGCAGAGACTGAGACCCAATAGGAGCCATAGCTGTCCGGTGTGCATGGCTGGACGATAGTGCCTTAGTGATCTTGCCTTCTTGGCCTGGCCATGCCTTCACTCTGGAGAGACTGCCCTTGGCACAGGAGGGAGGTTACAGGTAGCAGGGGTGCTGTGGTCCTTTAAGGACACAAGGGACAAACCTGTTCCTGGACAACCAATGGGACATGTGAGATTAAGCAGCAGAAGGCTGCAAACTCCTGTCTCCCATCTGAGTCTTAGAATAAGGGGAAGTCCGGGGCAGCCAGGCTGTACTAAGGATGGGAGACTGCACACCTTGGGAGGCTGAGGACACAGCCCTGTCATGACTGAAACTTTCCCATGTCTCCAGCCCTAATTCTTTCCCTTTTCAAGTCTTTTTAATCCAACCTCAGCCTTCTGTACGCAGCAGCCCAAACTCCCCTCTCCCAGCCCCAGCCTTGTTGCATCCGAGGTTTTCAGACTTCAAAAACATCGATAAGCACCCAGGACACTTTACGACCCTGTCAGCCCAGAGAATGACTTTGAGGGGATCCTTGTCTTTCAAGGTTCAGAAAGAAGTAAAAATAGCTGGGCAAGGGCAGGGAAGTGACCATCTCGGTCCTTTGTTTCCTCTAGATTAGGACTTCTAATCTGTCATGTTGTCACATACCGGAAGCTCTGGTGCCACCTGCCCCTGGCAACATTCAGAAGGCAGAAGTGACAGGAGATGGTGGCACATTGGCCACCGTAGCCAGGGGTGTCCAGTAGCAAGAGTCCTATGTGAGGAACATGATAAATTTGCTGAATGAAAAAAACCCCAAGAGGCCAGCTTGTCCTGTTGGGACTTTAGGCACACACCACCACATGAAGCTTGGAGGACCATGCCTCGGCCATGCTGGGTGGCCGCACTCCAGCCCAGGTCTTTTTCTCACAGGCTGCAAGGTTCCTGATCTAGAACCATCATAGACTCAGGCTCCGTTCTCGAGTCGGGGGACCTGACTCACAGGTGTTTCGCTAACCTCATTCTGCACCAGACACGCTGGAAAGAAATACATTTTAAAACCATGTGCAATTTAAAGCAAGTTTAATCTGCATGTCTGGGGTTCATTAACACGTAGATCATCAAATTAGGGATGGCTCACAGCTGTTTGACATTCGAACGGCCTTCTGAGTACCTTTAATAAGTGCCTTTAAATATCATTTTCTCCCTAGGATTTCAAGGCTGGGTTTCGAGCATGCTGTTCTTCAAATGGGAATGTGATTCAGTTCTACGGGGGGGGGGGGGGCACTGAATGGTGGTCCCATCCTGCAGGAATACTGACATTGGGAGGTTGACATAGAACTTCTTAATGCTCTTCCTGTCCCCACTTCAGTGAGTAGTGACTCCCGGCTGGCCAAAGTCACATGCTCAAGTGTCCTCTTGTCTGTGGCAGACATTGGCTGTTTGCACTATTGTGAGTCTCTGGGGGAACCGGGATCCTGGTATCTACCCCTTGCCTTGTTCCAGGGTTTTGCAGGACTTGGGTGGACAACTGAGATTTTGTTGTTGTTGTTGTTGTTGTTGTTGTTGTTGTTGTTGTTAGTGTTGGCCTCAGTGTGGTTCTCCAGCCCAGAAGGGAGGATGGAAGGCTATAGGTTATACAATGAGGGATGGATTTTTCCTCCACTTGAACCTGAGGGATCTGGGTTGGGGCTGTATGTCTAGAGCCTCTTATCATCACAGGAAGCTTCAACGATCCCAGAGAAAAGCAGGGGCAAGAGGCACAGGCAAGCCAGTCAAGACCAGAGCTAATCACCCGGAACTGGCTGTCCCACCATCCTCTCACTCAGTCCTTAAACTCTTGGGACCCAAGGTGTGATTTTCTTCAGACACAAGGTCGCACCATGGGTCGTGAGCCCAGACGAATGAGGTCACCTTGGAGTGGGCAGGCTGATGATGCCCCGAGACTGAATCGTTAGACAGATCCTTGACACAACCAGGCAGCTAGAGGTGGCACGAAGACACAGAGAGATGCCAGCCAGACACAAGCCAGGGACATCAGACCTGCAATCCAGCAGCTCTGGCAACCCTTTGTATTGAGTGTCTGTGTTCCAGAACTCTGAGGAGTAAATGCCTGTTTAAGCTGTCATGTAAGCATGAATTTGATTCCCAGAACACACACGCACACGCACACACAAGCAGAGATTGATAGTACATACTTGCAATTCCATTGCTGGGCATATAGAGACAGTAGGATTCCCTAGGGCCCACTGGCTGGGCAGCCCAGCCTAATAGGAGAGCCTCAGGCCAGTGAGAGACGCTGTCTCAAAAAGTTGGGGCTGGAGAGAGAGCTTAGTGCTAAGACCATGTGTGCAGAAGCCCTTCAGTGATCGGTCCCCATATGATGGCTCCCAAACTGCCTGTAACTTCCGTTTCAGATGGGATCTGATGCCCTCTTCTGTTCTCTGAGGGCACATGCGTGCACAGACAGACAAGAGACATACACGCATGGACAGAAATCAAAAGCCCAAACAAACAGAACAAGGTAGACAAAGCCCAGGAAAAACAGTCAGAATTGTCCTGGAGCCTTTACATGCACGTGTACAAACACACTTAGGGTGTGCACACGTTCTTAGGGCATGCACACACACTTGTATGTGCATCCACACACACACTTGGGGCATGACACCTTAGGGCTGCGTGCCTTTAATTAGACTAGGAGGTCCTAGGTGGCAGCTGCCAGGATTTGTCCCATGCTGTGGGTTCTAAGTGCACAGAGGGTTCAGATGCTTGTCCTTGCTTTGAGAGGGCCTGGGTGTTGGCCCAGAGGGTCTGGGTCTGTCACTCGAGGTCCCCAGCATGCAAGTGGCAAATCCCAGATCTAAAGCAGTTTTCCAGAGACTGGAAACTGAATTTAAACCAAGGAGCCTGTTGCCTCTGGCACCTCCCTGGGGTGCTAGCTTGCTCTAGAAGGTATGGAGGGGTGCTCTGAGCTGGGTCCACTGCTGCTGCCTCCTTTTCTCTGCTCCCCGACCTCTGGATTGTCTGGGTGAGGTGAGCTCCCTTCCTACCTCATGGGGTGCCATACAACTCTTTGCCCAGAGCCTGAGAGGAGATGGCTAAAGACCATCATAACAGGAAATAAAGCCAATGGCATAGCCCAGGCTGCTGGTGAGTTGGCAACCAGGACCCAGTCACCTGCTGCCACCTGCTGGGGACAGAGGCATGATGGGCTGGTACACCCCATCAGACTCACTGTGATTTGATTCCTTTTCAACATTGTTGAGGGTCTGTCTAGTTACCCAGAGGCAGCTTGGCTTGGTGTTTATCTGTCCCTCTAGCAGGTAAAGTCACTGGAGTGGGCTGACCTTGTTACTAGATCTCATTCAGGGATTTACCCTGCGCCTGCCTTGTTACAGTAACCTATTCCTGAATTTGCTAAATACTGGCTGGTTCTGCAGGAACGAAGGCTAGGCTGGGGGTGGGGGGAGCCTCTTTATGGGGCAGGAAAGAGTGGGGTTGGGGGTGGTCTCTCCACAAGTTGCCTCTGGGGACTCTTGCCTGGAACCTGCTAGAAGGATTGCTCTATGCAAATGCAAACTAAATAAGAATGTGTTCTGCTTGCCTCTGGAAGCACTCTCTCCAAATCCCCCAGATGGAGGAAAGGCTGGGTCTTCTGGTGGCTTCCCAGAGCTGGAGCCTCCGCCCCTTATTGACACAAGTCAAGCATTTAAGGTCAGATGTGCAACAGAGCTAAGCTGAGGCCCCAGTGTGCTAAGGGTCCCTGTCCTGGCTAGTTACATCCATGCTTTCAGGATGCTCCAAATAGGGACATCTGTTGTGGACCCTCCAAGGTCAAGAAACTTGCCCTAAAGTGCAGGGCCCACAGGTGCAGGTTCTGCCTCACCCCCACGATGCAGGAGTCTACCCCTCTGCATGCTGTGGGCGCCTGCCCTTCCGTTCTCCACCTCTCCTTCCTTAGGGGTGCCCTCCCCACCCCCCTATGTTCCAAGATTTCTCCACCTTCCCTTCCGTCCTGTTCCTCCACCTTTAGGAATCTCCCCTTACTCACCTTGACATCCCCTTCCTGGAAGCAACTTGTCACAGGGAGAGGCCAGGCCGATGTCACCCTACCTCCTGCACATACCTTCCATGTAGACGAAGCTGCTTCTTCAGGCCCAGGGAAGTCTAAGCTGCTGTCATGGTGGACTCTAGGCGTTTTTTCACACTCTCTGCAAGGCAGCTGCCCCCCATCTTCAGCCATCATCATCCGTTTCTATCTCTGGCTCTTTGTATCTCTTGTTCTCATGGCCTTGGTCATTCACTCAGGTGTGACATAACTGACTCAGTCACAGTGTACCTCAGAGACAGCCTCCCCACCCCACCCCCCGGCCATGCCTTTTTACGCTGCCTCTGTCTTGTCACGGCAGTCTCCCGGCTCTCTGGCTTCCTCTTCGACTGCATCTCTGACCTGTGACCCACGGGGCAGGGACTTGTCTCTTGTTCACTGCTCGAAGCTCCCAGTGAGCACTCAATAAATGCGTGGTAAATTAATGAATAAGTCAACCAATCAATCGAGCAATCAATCATGAAGTTAACCTTTTTCGTTTCTTTTTTTAAAGAAGTTCTGAGTCCAGAGTTACCATAAAACGCCAGCCTCTGTGCCCTACAAAGGGAACCCCTTGGCGTTGCTTAGCTTTGTGGTGGCTAAGCAGACACTCCCAGGGCTTGAGGATATACCTCGCATCTTGATTGATGCAGGTGGATGTCCACCTCTTCCCCTGAGCCGGATGTCCTAAAGAGATGTTTGCAGTAGCTGATGAAGCTGCGGTTTTCCCCCAGGCTCACATGAATAAGCATCTCCACCAGCGCCGCTCCGCACAGCCTTCTCCACGTGTGTGGTGGTTGCTACTCACCGTGAGTGTGACACAAGTTAAAATCTCCTGGGTGTCACATCCTGGACACGCCCCACACCTCCTCACCCCCCCATCAGATTTCCATTCATTCTCATGACCATCTGGGCATCTTTCCTGTCCCACACCTGATCCCGAGTCCCACTCCATATACCCCTCTACATCCCCTCCCCCCACCCAGTTCCTCACTCCATCTGCCTCCCATGACTTTATTCCCCCTTCCAAGTAAGAGTCAAGCAACCTTGATTAAACCTTCTTCTTGTTTAGCTTCTCTGGTCTGTGGAACGTAGCGTGTGTGTCCTGTATTTCACGGCTAATAACCACTTATGAGTATGTGACAAGAGACCTGGAATAAGGGAGGCACCAAAGAATCAACACAGGTGACCTTATCTGTGACTCACAGGGGATATGAAACCTGAAGAGGCCACCTCCTATAGCCAGGCAGGAGCCCCAGTGGAGCCTTAGAGACACAGACCCACCCACAAAACTTATGACCCTAAATTGTTCCTGTCCGTCAGAAATGCAGGCAAGGGGATTGGAGCAGAGGGAACCGCCAACCAATAACCAGCCCAACTTGAGACCCATCCCATGGGCAAGCACCAATCCCTGACACTATTAATGATATTCTGTTATCCTTGTAGACAGGAGTCTAGTATAACTGCTTCACCAGCAACTGACTCAGACAGATTCAGATACCCAGAGCCAAACAGTGGATGGAGCTTAGGGGACTCTTACAGAAGAACAGGAGGAAGGATTGTGGACCCCAAAGGAGACAGGAACCCCATGGGAAGACCAACAGAGTCAACAAACCTGGGCCCTTGGTGCTCTCAGAGTCTGAACAACCAACCAAAGAACATACACAGGTTGGACATAGGTCTCCCCACACATACGTAGCAGATGTGTAGCTCAGTCTGCATGTGAGTCAGAAACAACTAGAGCAGAGGCTATCCCAAAAGCTGTTGCCTGCATGTGGTATATGCTCTACTAGCTGGGCTGCCGGGTCTAGCCTCGGTGGGAGAGGATAACCCTATCCCCGAAGAGACTTGACGGGCCATGGTGGGGGATACCCAGGGGCTTCCACCCAATCAGAGGAAAAGGGAAGGGAGGGGTGGGGAAAGGATTGTGGGAGGGGGTGACTGGGAGGGGCAGTGAGCAGGATGTAAACTAAATAAATAAGAATTCTAAAACATCTCCTGGGTGAAGGGCCTCTGGCATGTTTGTGGGGTTATCTTGATTATGTGAACTGAGGTGGGAAGACCCACCCACTGTGGGTGGAACCATCCCCTAAGCAGGGAATCCTGGACTCTGTGAGGGGAAGGAAAATGAGCTGAGATCTAGCATTTGTTCTTCCTTTTTCTGAATGGGGATCAGGGTGAACAGCTGCTTCAACCTCCTGTTGCCTCGATGTCCCGACCCTGATGGGCTGCACCTTGAACAGGGAGCTGGGATAAGTAAAACCCATCCTCCTTTAAGCTGTTTTGTCTGAGGTTTCACTTTCTTTGAGACAGGGTCTCGCTAGGTAACCCTGGCTGACCTAGAACTCACTTTATAGACCAGGCTGGCCTTGAACTCACAGACTCACCTTCCTCTACCTCCAAAGTGCCGGGATTAAAGGTGAACACATCCACATTGAGTTTCCCAGGGTATTTTATTGCAGCAATAGTTAAAACAAACAATATATAAAACCTAAGACACTAGGTTAGGGACCTACTCGTTCATTCATTTGCTCAGTCATTTATTAATTCACTTAACCTTTATTAACTATAGAGTAGGAAATCATTTATTCCTCTGAACCTGGGTTCAGATTCTGCCTCTGCCACCAAGGACATCATGGCTGTCAACCCTCTGTCTATGCCTCAAGGTCTTAGTCTGCCCACCTGTAGTTAGAGACAGCAGTTTCGTCTCATTTATGGGGTCGTTCTGGAGAGAAGGAGTAAACCAAACTTGTCATGGTTGCTTGATACCTCCCATAAGAGAGGGTCACTTCTGTCAAGAGGTCTACAAGCTGCCTGTCTAGATCCTCGGGTGCATCAGGATCCAGATACTGCCCACTCCCAGTCATACACAGAACCACAGGACCAAGGGGCAAAATGTCACCAGTCAGAAGTGCATACAGTCTCGGGGAACAGTGGGCTTAGGACCCGCCCTTGGACCACAGCTGGACTCCAGAGTCCCCATACCTGCTCAGCCAGGTCAAATCACCTACCCATAACTTTATCTTATTTCTGTTTCTAATGTATCTATTACACATGTGTGTACGTGTGTACTCATACATATGCACACACATGCATATATGTACACATAGATACACACACAGACACACACTGTCCTTGCAATTTTGGGTAGGAACACAGGTCTGAGTGGCTAGCTGGCCACTCCCCATTCCTAATAGGCTCTGCGTTTTCATCCACTGGCTCACGGGGACGGAGGTGACAGGAAATAGAGGCTTCAGTCAGGAGCACAGACCTCCCCTGTCCAGCTGGCAAGCCCCAGAGAGATTCCAAACCCTCTTCATCCCAAAGCCTAGGGTCCCACATAAATAAATCTAAGAAGCCTTCAGGTGCAGAGACGCCAGCCAGCCTTCCCTCTCCTCGGTGGGTTCCCTGGTTAATCAACTCCCTGATACAAATGGGGACACTGAGCCTTGGGAGGCCCAGGAACGGGGACTGGCCAAGATCACAGATAGAACGTGTACTGCACTCCCCTCAGCCACCCCGGTGATGGTGAGACCCCACAGGAGAGGTGCCCTGGTCCAGCTACACCAGAACCTTGACTCTGCTGTCCCCTGGTGGCTACTGGCATCAAGTTCCATTTGCAGGTTCCTAGCAGAAGTTTAACAAGAATGAGGCGGAGCCCTTGAGCATTAACATGGGGAAAAGGCCACTTTCTCCAGCACAGACTGGAGGCAGACCCCAGGGAAAACCTTGGGGACTGAGCCTTGCAGAGTGGTAAGTATGGAAGAGCTCAGAGACTCGGGCTCTAGCCGGGCTGAGCAAGGCTAACTCTGAAGGGCTGGTGAGCTCTGTGTTTCTCCCCAAACGGCAAGCCACTCTGTCTTCTCTCGCATCTGCCTGCCAAGCTCTTTTCTCTTGACTCACAGAACACTGCGCTGCAACTCCACACAGGTCCCAAGGCTGGTCTTAGAGCATCCACCAGTGCCTTGGCCTTCTAGGACCAGATGCCACAGGTAGGGTGCTCCGTAAGATGACCTGTGACCTCAGTGGAGCCCAGAGGGGACAGGGTACTAAGCCTCTGGGTTGTATCAGCTCCAGCCACTGCCATGTGACCAGTCCTGGCAGAGGGAGGCCACAGGACAGAACCCAGACAGACAGATGGTCGAGGTCATGATGATAGAGGTCAGGCTGGACCATGAAATTTGGGTTAGCTTATGGGAAATGAGAAACTCAAATAGGGTCTACAGCTGTGTGACCATGGGCCAGTCACTTAGCAAGAGGAGCCAGGGGGATTTCGTGGGGGATGGGTGGTGTGCATGGGGGATGGGTGGTGTGCATGAGGAATGGATGGTGTGCATGGGGGATGAGTAGTGTGCATGGGGGATAGGTGGTGTGCATGGGGGATGGGTGGTGTGCATGGGGGATGGGTGGTGTGCATGAGGGATGGGTAGTGTGCATGGGGGATGGGTGGTGTGCATGAGGAATGGATGGTGTGCATGGGGGATGGGTGGTGTGCATGGGGGATGGGTGGTGTGCATGGGGGATGGGTGGTGTGCATGGGGGATGGGTGGTGTGCATGGGGGATGGGTGGTGTGCATGGGGGATGGGTGGCTTCGCTGAGCTGCTAGGAGCTGATGTGAGCTGAATCACTCTTGGCCAGTGCTGGGAGGTGTGTCCACACCGTGCCCCTCCTTCCTTAGTCCTGTGCAGGTCTCCTGGGGGTCAGTACTCCATTTTGAGTGGCAGTGTCAAAACAAGCCCTCCGGAAGCACGGTTTAAGAAACCGTGATGTGGAGAGGACAGAAAATCGGAGATTTATTAGGTTATAACAGAACTGGGACCCAAGTCTTGGGATAGAGAGAGCGTGCCATGCTAACTCATCGTCTTCAATTTCATCGGCACCCTTATCACCACAATCTCCATCACCAGCTCCATCATCATCATCTCTGCCATTACTATCGTCACCACGAACACTGCTGTGATCCCCATCATCCCCTTCACCATCACCATCTCGCCAGCACTATCACCATCCACAAGGTGCCGTGGACCCACAGAACACTTGCTGAGCCTCCCCGCGTCTGGGGAAAACTGCGTTTGAAGCCGGCTGGGCTTTCGGCAGTAGATAGGAGGGACTCACAGCATCCCGTTTCCACGGCTCGACCCGGAAATCCAGCCTTGGCGGATGCATCTCTTCATCAACCTACCTAGATGCAGTATCTGCTCGGGTTCTGGGCTTTCCTTCTCCGCATCTGCACTCACGAGAAAGATGGCCCCATCTCTGCTTCCCTGTCTCCCTGGCAAGCTCTGGCAGGCAGAACGTGCCTGCCCATTCTGGTATTAGTCTTCCACAGACAGTGCCCGAGCCCCACTGGCTCACCTACTGCGCTGGCCCCACACCTGCACAGGCAGCAAGAGAAAACCAAGCTTTGGGATCAGGCCAGCCTGGGCTACCTACGTCAGACCCCTGATACGGAGAGTGTGTCACAGGCCAAACCATTCTGCCACTTTGTGAGCCACCCTCCAGTTTCTCCATGAACCCTGCTGGGCTGAGAGGCTGATGTCAGGACCTCATGATGAGTCCCAGCCTCGGCAGCAAGGCTAACACAACACATCCCGCCATGCAGGTCCTCCCCAGTCCTCTGTCATGACCTCTGTTTCTGGGCTACAGAGAGGGAATAGCTGTCCCTCGGGGCCCACTGAAGAATGGATCCACCTGGAGCCTCCGACCCGCTTGACCCGCCATTTGTATGGATTCTCTCCCCACTGGTCATTGAAAGTTCCCAAGCACCAGTGTGATGCGCATGCGCAAGGCAGGAGGCAGGAGTGTTTCCCATCTCCCTGAAACACTCCCGCCTCCTACCTCTTGTCTCATTTTATCTCTGAATTGAGACTGGGAACCCATCTCCGAAGGGAAGTCGCCAGTGGCTTCTAGAAGCTTCCAGAGAAGAGCCAGAGGCCCAGGTAGAGGGCATCTAAGGAGAAACCTTCTTGCTCAGCACCCCATAAAATGAGCCAGAGCATGACCCGCGCGACGGTTTGCTAACAGCCTGGAGCCCCTCAGCAGCCAATCTCCGCAGTTTATAAGCTCATAAAAAGCGCCCGTGGTCATGGCCACAGAGCGGCCTCCTTCAGCTGAGGATAAACGGGCTTGCCTGAGGAAAGAAACTCCAGCTGCAGAAGTGTCCTGAGCAGGGCAGGAGAGGGGGTACTGTGGGGCCGTATTACTTAGCCAACTGAGATTGGCCTCTTCCTCCTTCACCCCTGGGCCGGGCCCCATGAGCTCTGCCCTCTCCTGCCTTACTCTCCTAAACAGAGCTAGGGGAGAAAATGTACCCAGCATCCCTCACGAGGTTGAATCACGGCTTTCTCCTATCCAGTGAGGGGCCAATTAAACCAGAGCCCTAAAAAGCCCAGTCCCAGGTCACCTGAGAGGTGAGAGTCAAACCCGAGAGGTGGCCAAGCTGGTGCTATCCAAAGCCATGGAGCTTCCCCACTTTGGTCCCCAAACCTGCTTGTGTGGGCAGATAGCTGTAGCAGGCACAAACACCCAACAGCTGGACCTCAGGGCACTGACCGCTGCCCACCCGCCAGCCTGGCTTTGCCACCGGTGAGTGGCTCATCACATGTCTTAATCCTTATTAACAATGTCACCCCAGGCTTTACATCCAACCATTCTATAAAGTATATGCCCCTTGTCCCTCTTCCTGCCTTGGTCCCAGAAATAGCTGAGAGATACCTGACACCCCAGTGGCTCACCAGACCCCACATAACCCCACAAAGCAGGAGGTTTTAGAGGAAATCATGGAAGCTCATAAAGTCCAGCTAGTTGTGACACAAAAGGAGAAACTGAGTCCAGCCTCTCAGCCCCACAGATTTGGGACAGGAAAGAGCACCCTTAGAACATGGTCACCTAACCTGACCATAGCTGCGTCTTAGTTAGTACAGTGGCTGTGAAATGGGGACCTAAGTTCCAGCCCCAATAATCGACAGAACCTGGCAGCTTTGGCCACGTGGCTCTGGCTTTAGAGTCAAGGATGCAAAAAGGAAGTTGAGCAACCTCCCCCCATGGTTAAGGAAAGCCACTGAGGCCAGGCATGGGTCCAGAGTGTCCCTGCATAGAAACCTAGGGAGGACATCACCTGAAGCTAAGAAAATGAAACCTTGGGGATACCCAAGGATGCTGAAGATGCCAGAGTGCTGAAGTACCCACCGAGGGAAGCTACAGACTGGGTGTGAAACCAGCCCAGGAGAGAGAAGTGTGTTGCGGTCAACAAAGGTGGAAGGAGTTGGAGATCCGAAGAGCGCTTTGACATCAGATGTGGAGATGCTGAGTTCGGAGTTTGCCCTGATGGTTTTCAGTCTTGCTTTGGTCCAGTATCTCCTCACAACCCTCTCTCCCTCTCCTCCCTCTGGAACAGTAATGTTGATCCTTGGCCACTGTATGTTGGACGTGTGTGGTCTGCTCTTTGATTTTGATCTTACAGGGGTTACAGCTAAGAGTCTCTTTGAGTCCCAGAAGAGACTGAATTGAATGCTGGACCGTTTTTAAGATTTATTAATTAATTTATTTATTTAATATAAGTACACTGTAGCTCTCTTGATTAGAAAGTGTGGCTTTGTTAAAGTGGATGTGACCTTGTTGGGGAAAGTGTGTCACTGAGGCTTGGCCTTGGGGATTCAGAAGCTCACTCCAGGCCTTGCAAGCCAGGTCCTGTGTCTCTCTCTTTCTGCTGTCTGCGGATCCAGATGTAGAACTTGCAGCTCCTTCTCCAGCCCCGTTGTCTGCCTGTGTGCTGACCGCGCGGACCATGCCCTCGCCTTCTCCCTACCCGCTGACCATACTGCGGACTTGCTTCCCACCAGGATCCCAATGAACCAACCCTCTGAACTGTACATAAACTCCAGTTAGCCGCCTCCCTTTATAAGAGTCACCATGGTCATGGTGTCTCTTCGCAGCAACAGAACCATAACTAAGACAGCATGGGAGGGAGGAGGGGAAGGGTGGAGAAAGCAGGAGCCAGCCTGGCCTTGTGTCCATTCCCAGGGGTCAAGGAAGTAAGGGCACAGCATGCCTCCTCGGGGCTTTAGGTAGAATTTTAGTCCATCTAATGCATCCTCATGTCCTCACAGCTTTTGGGATAGAGGCCAGAGGATCGGGGGTCCACAGACCGTTTCAGCTACGGAGTAAGTTGGAGGCCAACGTGGGCTCCCTAAAACCCTGTCTTAAGAATGAAAAGTCACAAACAGGGACCTAGAAGCAGAGGATCTTTGTTCCGTTCTCAGTACCCATACGGCAGCTCACGGGATTTGATACCCTCTCCTGACATCCATGGGTACATCCAAGCAAAACTCCCATCCACATGAACAAAATGAATCAATGTCAAAAAATTGTAATGAAAAACATAAGAACAAGGTCAGCAGCAGACATCCTGGTCTCCTTGTGCTGTTTTGTTGTAACCAGAAGCAACTCAGGGAAGAAAAGAGTCATTTCTGTTTATGCTCCAAGGTCACATCATCAAACTAGCTAATTTTATATCTACTGACACAAGCTGAAGTCATCTGAGAGGAGGGAACCTCATTTGTGAAAATGTCTCCCTAAGATCCTGCTGTGGGCAAGCTTGTGGGGCATTTTTTAAATTAGTGATTGATGTGGGAAGGCACAGCCCATTGTGGTCTGGTGTCCTGGGTTCTACAAGGACTACAATCTGGACTTAGGACTTTTTTTTCCTTTCTTTTCTTTTTTTTTACTTTTTTTTCGGGTCATAAAGGTGGGGCTAGACCTGGGGGACTAGAAAGCAAATGATATCAGGGTGCCTAAAATGAAATTTTCAAAGAATCAATAAAAATGTTAAATTAAAAGGAAGAAAGGAAGGAAGGAAGGAAGGAAGGAAGGAAGAGAAGGAAAGCAGACAGGCTGAGCAAGGACAGAAAACCAGTAAGCAACATCCCTCCATGGCCTCCGTATCAGCTCCTGTTTCCAGGTTCCTATCTGGTTTGAGCTCCAATCTTGGATTCCCTCAATAGATTGTGAGTCAGGATATGTTAGTCAGATCAACTCTTTTCTCCTCCAAGTTCCTTTGGTCATGATGTTTCACCACAGCCATAGAAACCCTGACCACAACGATCATTGAGAGATGTTAGGACAAGAACTCAATCAGAAACTGAGGGGGAAACTATAGAGGAATGTGAGTGTTGGCCGGCTCACTCAATTTAGCTTTCTTATACAGCCTACACACACCTGCCTAGGGATGGTGCTGCCCACAGTGGGCCCACCCTTAATCCCAGCCCTGAAGAGGCAGAGGCAGGAGGATTAGGAGATCAAGACCACCCTGGGCTGCATGTTGAGATCCTGTCTCAAACCAAACAAGCTGGAGAGATGACTTAGCTCAGCCGTTAAGAGCACTTGCTGCTCTTGCAGAGGATCAAACTCATTTCCCAGTATCCAAATGACGGCTCTGCTGACCTTCCCATGCACCAGACACAACACACATCGTGCATGTACACAAATGCAGGTTAAATCTCAAACACAGCAAATAAAACCAAAAACAAGAAGTTTTTAAAGTCAGCGCCAGCAATGGATTAAAAAGTAAACAAACAATTCTGTTTTTTAAGCAGCAGAAAAACTGTCCATATCCTTTCAGGCACGGGCAAACCATGTCAGTCCACTCTAATTGGACTCGTTTTTATCAAAAGAAAAAAAAAAAGAGGAAATGAAATTGGGAGGGAGATGAGGTAGAAAGCCCTAGAGAATAAGAAGGAAAAGACAATGGAATGGGAAAATTACCAAAATGCATGACATAAACGTATGCAATGTTCAAAGAGTAAATTTAAAAAATAGTGACAAACTAAAAACAACAACAAAAAAAAACCCAACCCTTTTGCTTGTGTGTATATACTTGTGTGCATCACGAGAGTCACGTGCATGCATCATGTGTGTGCACACGAGTGCGTCACGAGCTTGCACGTATGTATCATGTGTGTGCGTGTGTGCGCATGCGTGCAAGGAGACTATCACCATCGTGCACAGGTGGTGACAGGGGACAACTTCAGGTGTTGTTACCCAGGTGCCATCCATCTTGAGCATTTGGAGCCCACAGAGCTGGTGAAGCTGGCTGGTCAGGGAGCCCCGGGCATCTGCCCATCTCCAGCTCCCCATCGCTGGGATTACAAACACGGATCACCACGACCAGCTTTTCCATGGATTCTGAGGCTCACAGACACAGGTCTTAGTGCGTGTAAGGCGAGCCTTTAACTGACTGCATCACCTCCCCAGCCCGGCTGTTGTCATGATGAGAACTGAGGCGTATTTATCAATTAGCTCAGAGATCATTAGAATGATATGGTGCCAAGCCTCCTTCCTGGAGTTCGGGAGCAGCTTCCCCGCTCTTGTTCTTCTCCTTCATTTTCTGCTAGTTTGGTTAATTAAAGTAGTTCTTGAAATAGAACACATGCGTAGAAAAGGCACAGTTCACTCAGAGCTGATAGGATGGGTTTCCACCCTGTGGAAACAGCCACGCCTGTTGAAAATCAGACAGGACCTGCAGCCTGGAAGCCCCTGTCACCCCCGGACCAGGCACTGTTCTGCAACTATTGTCCCTGGCTTTGTCTGCTTTTCATTGTTGATATTGACACAGTTTCCCCTATAGCCCAAGCTAGCCTCAAACTCACTAAGTAGCAGATGATGACCTTGAACTCCCAATCCTCCTGGATCCACCTCCCCAATA
Organism: Micromys minutus; assembly: GCF_963924665.1. Classification (NCBI taxonomy): domain Eukaryota; kingdom Metazoa; phylum Chordata; class Mammalia; order Rodentia; family Muridae; genus Micromys; species Micromys minutus. The sequence goes on along the minus strand of NC_137978.1, from coordinate 53,179,938 downwards.
CTGGACTTGCAGGCATGTACCATGGTGCCCAGTTCTTACTGGAGACTGAAGTCCGGTCTTCGTACATGCTAGACACGCACTCTTTAGCCTTGCGTTCATTGTCTGCATATAAACCTGAGACATGTCTGTGCTCTGCCACTGGGCTGCACCCCCTGCTCCTGAGCTCTCTCTTTTAATCAGGTAGGAGCCCAGGGGTCTGGCTACCCTGCAGTGTGAGAGCTGCCCCGTGTCTGCAGGCAGAGGCTCACTTTGGGTGACTCCCTAGAATCCGCTCACTTCGGATGGGACAAAGCAAAGGCTCCAGGTCACCCAGGGCCAGCCTGGTAAACCGATGAGTTGAGCAGGGTTGCTTAGGAGCATAGTTGACCCCTCAACACCCACATTGCTGAAGGGTTCGACTCCAACAGGGATGGCAGCCCCAGATGTGTATGTGGAGTTCTCTACCCTCACATACTTCCTGAGCTGAGAGAGATGTGTGCCGTTGACCCTTCTATGGGCACTGTCAACAGGCCTTGACTGGTTGAAGACCTTTTTTGGGGTAGTCACATTATGTTGGTTAAGATGATAAAGGCTGTGGTGCCCAACAGGACAATGCCCTGTGACCCTGGCTCATAGGTGTCTAGGAGCTAAGGCAGATGCCACCAAACAGTTTTCTGGAGGTTGGCTGCTCCTTCCCTCTGCTTGTATGTGGTTACCTTTCTTCTTACTATGACAAGTACCAGACGGAAGCAAGCCCTCACTCTCTCTTTTGTATGTATATATAATGCATGTGCCTGAGTGTGCTGGGGTGCTCACCTTTGCCTACATGCATGTGCATGAGTGTGCTGGGGTGCTCACCTTTGCCTGCATGCATGTGCATGAGTGTGCAGGGGTGCTCACCTTTGCCTACATGCATGTGCATGAGTGTGCTGGGGTGCTCACCTTTGCCTGCATGCATGTGCATGAGTGTACAGGGGTGCTCACCTTTGCCTACATGCATGTGCATGAGTGTGCTGGGGTGCTCACCTTTTCCTGTATGCATGTGCATGAGTGTGCAGGGGTGCTCACCTTTGCCTGCATGCATGTGCATGAGTGTGCAGGGACACTCACCTATGCCTGCCTATGTAGAGGTCAGGTGTCAACACGATGCTCCTTCCGCCATTGCTCCCTGCTTTTTTGGGGGGACACGGTGTAGCGGTTTGAATGAGAAGTGTGCCCAGAGGCTCATGCATTTGGTGGTTCTGGATCCTTTAGAAGGTGAAGCATTAGAGGAGGAAGTTGGCCACTGCTGGTGGGATTTGAGGACTGACAGCTTCACTCCACTTCCGGTCTGCCCACCCTGCTTTCATTGTGTGGCTGAAGAAGTGTTCTCTCCACTTCCTGCTACCTGCTACTGTGACTTTCCCGAAGTTGTGGTCTCTCCCGATTCTGAAAGCGTAAACCAAAATAAACTTTTTCTTTCATAAGTCACTTCAGGTCCTGCTGTTCTAATACAGCAACAGAAAAGTAACCAATGAACCCGTTTTCCCTCTGAAGAGGAGGAGTGCTCTTTCAGTGGACTCAGCTGATCACTGAGCCCCCAAGATCCTCCTGTCTCTGCCCCTGCGAAGCCTACAGACCCGTACCCCCATGCATAGCTTTTATTGGAGTGTCAGGATTTGAACTCAAGTCCTCAGGCTTGCACGGTGAGCGCTTTGTTTACTTTGATCCTGCCCTCACTGCCCCCAGAGACTCTGACAGAAGTGCCTTTTTAAAGATTTCTTTCATTTATTTATTTTATGTATGAGTGCTCTGTCTGCGTGTACACCTGCATGCCCAAAGAGGGCATCAGATCCCTCAGATGGTTGTGAGTCACCATGTGGTTGCTGGGAATTGAACTCAGGACCTCTGGAAGAGCAGTCAGTGCTCTTAACCGCTGAGCCATCTCTCCAGCCCCCGACAGAAACATCTTAAAGGGTGGAAGAAGTTATTTTGGCTCGTGGTTTCGGAGGGTCCTGTCTACAGAACGGAGCATCCTGAAAGCATGAGGTGGACCAAATGCTTCATCTCAGGATCAACTTGCAGCAGAGTAAGGGACCAGGGCAGTGTACAGCAACTAAGACCTTCCTCAAGCTGTGCCCCACCTCCACCTCTACCTCTGCCACCCCCATAACGCCATTGTACCATGACTCCATCAAGGGGTGAATCTATTCATTCAATGAAAGCCCTCCAGATGTCATTGTCTCTGTGAAGCTTCTCTTCACAGACACTTCTAGAGGGGCGTGTCTCTAGACTCCAAGGCTAGAGTATTCTTTGTTTTTGAACCTCACATTGTACTTCAGAATATCTTGAATTTGAAGCAATCCTCCTGCCTCAGTCAACAAAGTATTGGGATTACAGCTGTGCAAGGTGAAGCCTGGCTTTCTCCCCCCCTCTCTCTCTGTGTGTGTGTGTGTGTGTGTGTGTGTGTGTGTGTGTGAATATGTGTGGTGTAGTGTACATACAGGCAGAAGCCAGAGGTTACCCTTGTGTGTATTTCCCCTGGACCTTTATGACTCAGTATCTAATGGTAATGCCCAGTGGGGGAGGTAAGGACTTACAGCCTCACTCTGTATGTATGGAGACTTCTGCCTCCTGAAGGCCATTGTGGAATAGAGATGGCCACCAGCAAAGCAAGTCCAGACGTCCAAAGCTCAGCCCTGGAATGGCATTATTGGAAAGTTGTACCCATTGCTTTTTCTCATTGCTGTGACCAAAATCTGACAAAAGCAACTTAAAGAAGGAAGGATCGTTCTGGCTCAGTTAGAGAGGACAGCCCATAATAGGAAGTCATGTGTGAGGTGGCTGGTTGAGTTGCGCTCACAGTCAGGAAGCAGAGCAAGATGAATGCAGATGCCCGGTTCTATTTCTGTTTTTCATTTGGTCCAGGTCCCAGCCCACAGATGGCGACAACCATATTTAAGACAGTTCTTCCCTCCCTAATGAACCCAATCTGGAAACTCCCTCAGAGACATGCCCAGAGGTGTCTCTCAGATTATTGTAGATCTGGTGAAGTTCACCATCATATTAACAACATGGGTCCACCACTTGCCGATTAGACAACTAAACATGATCACTTTAAACCATAACCTCCTGCTCCTTGTTCCCATGGCTTATGGAAATCCAATAATGCAAAACTCATTCAGTCCAACTTCAGGTTTCCCCATCATCCTTCACAATTCCAACAGCGGTCAGAGTCTCTTCTGAGACTCGGGGCGTTTTCTTCGCTGGGAGAGCCTATAAAATCAAAACAATTTACATAGTCCCAATATTTAACAGCACAAAATAAACATTCCCAGACAGAAACTAATGGGAGGGGGGCACCATGATGGAGAGAAATCAGACCAAACCAGGACTGAAGTCCAGCAGGACAAACACCACATTCTCCAACTCTTTGTCATCTAGGGCTCATGATAGAATCATCTGGGCGCCATTGACTTTTGTAGAGCTTGCTCCTTCAGCTCTGTTGCCTGCACCACACGCAACCTTCTTCTTGGGCCAGCACCACGCCACGTCTGCAGCTTACCTCAGTAGATGTCCCGTGGTCCTGGTGTCTCCAGCATTCTGGACTCTCCACTGTAGCACCAGATTCATCTTGCCAGCTTTGTGAAGTGGCTTCTCAGTGTCTGTTTACAGGGATTTCAATCAGCCACCGTGGTTGGTCTTTGGGAGCTTTCTGGAATCTTGGGGTAAGCCTCCATGATACCTGCTGAGCCTCTCTCTCCCCCTTTTCATGTCTGTAAAACCACTATCACAAAAATAACACTGTCAAGTCCATCTTGAGATGTAGCTTGAACTCTTGGACCACAGCTATGGCATCCTCTGTGTGTCTTGGTGGTTTAATTGGTGAAAATAACTTTTCCAGTCATTTATTTGGTGAGCAGAGGCCTCCTGTGGAATCTCAGTAAAATTTCTCTCCATCCAAACAGATGCTTATTTTCACAACTGGGAACCTTCTGTGGAGGCGGACTTGCCCTCAGGGTACTGTTCTGTTGTCTCAGAATAGATTGTGAAGATTCTCTATAACACGCTCATCTCTTAAATATTTCAGTTCCTTTTCCTGCACATTTCTAATCTGTAGCTTTATAATTGTTCATACCCCTTCTTTCTCAAACTGCATGTTTTTCATATCCTCTCTCTCTCTCTCTTTCTCTCTCTCTCTCTCTCTCTCTCTCTCTCTCTCTCTCTCTCTCTCACAAACACACACACACACACACACACACACAAAGAGAGAGACAGAGACAGAGAGAGAGACAGAGAGTCAGAGAGAGAGAGAGAGAGAGAGAGAGTGTGTGTGTGTGTGTAGATCTGACTAAGAGCAGTTAGTGGTAACCATTCCACAGCCTGAATGCTTCCCTGTCATGAAACTTCCTCTTGAATTTCACCTCACCTGAGTCTTCAGGATGCCAGCAAAGTGCAGCCTGATTCATTGTCAGAATATATCTCAGATTCCTAGATCAGTTCTTGATAAAAGTCCTGAAATGTCATGAGCCTTGCCACCTTTCTCTCTCTCTCTCTCTCTCTCTCTCTCTCTCTCTCTCTCTCTCTCTCTCTCTCTCTCAGCATTTTAGTCTTCTAAATTCCCACTAGAGCCACTCATTAAGTTCTTCTTCTAAGCAGTCTAAGGCTTCTTTCTCTTCCCACACTTCCAAATTCTCATACGTTTCTCCTACAAACCAGTTCCAAATGCCCATAAACTACAAAGTCAGCTCTAGCACAGCACTGATCCGCCGTTTCTCAGTGCCGAGTTTCTCAGTTACCTTTCTGCCATGACAAAATAACCTAAGGGGAGAAAATTTTATTTCAGCTCATGGTTTAAGGGCACACAGTCTATCATGGTGGGGAAGGAGCTGAGGCAGGAACGGGAGGCAGCTGCTCACACTGCATCCACTGTAAGGAAGCAGAGAGACGGCTGCTGACCCTCAGCTCACTTTCTCCTTTCTGTTTAGCCCAGGACCCCAGCCTAGGGGATGGTGCCGCCCATGATCAGAATGGGTCTTCCCTCCTCGGTTAACCCAGGCTAGAAACTCACTCGAAGTGGAAAATTCTAGTTCCTTTGGAAAGTGAATTATGTCAAATGATGTTTGGCTGGGGCACACTGGTGAAAGGATGTTTAGATATAGCAGACATTTGAAAGGACGCTTGATGGAGGAGGATAAATGTGACCCCCAGACAGTGGGAGACGAGCACTGACCATTGGTATGGTTTGCACTGCCTCGTTATTCTTCCAAAGACATGCATGCACTAGTTTACCTTAGATTGCATTGTTAGGCTCAACTTGTGGTAATGCTGCCATTGAGAGAAACTCGCCAAAGAACTGCTGGTAAGGTTCCTGTGGCAGCTTGCCACTCCCTTGGCCTCACCTCAGACTGGTTAGTGTTTGTGCCTGGTGTCTACCGGTTGAAAGGACTGGACTGAAGTTTCTGGTTTGTGTGTGCTGTCTGCTTGTCTAGAGGACTGGTCTTCAGCTGCTGAGTCGTATTTGGTCTTTGCAATGGAGCTGAACTGTTGCCAAAGAAGACCAAGCTCACCCCCAAAGAACTATTGCTGTACAGGTCCACTCAAAAAGAATTCATTAAAACTTGATACTGGCAAGATGGTTTAGTAAGTAAAGGTGCTTTCCACCAAGCCAGAGACCTGAATTTGATACCCAGGACCTACATGGCAGAAGGCAAGAACCAACTTCTGAAAGTTGTTGATATCCGGGAATGTATATGGAGTACACACAGACACATGGATGTGTGCACATGTGAACACACATGTATACACACACTTGCATGAATGCACATTAAATAAATAATGAACAAATAAATGTAATTAAGAATAATGAAAAGGAACCAGTTATAGGCCATTGGCAGATCTCTTGTTTATCCTGCCCAGGGATCTGGGTTCCATTCTTAATACTGAGAAGGGGAGATGAAGAAGAGAGAGAGAAAGAAGCAAGTGACCTCTGTGAGTTTAAGGCCAGCCTGGTCTACACAGTGAATCCCAGGACAGCCAGGGCTACTTAGTGAGAGCTTGACTGAAAAACAGACAGACAGACAGACAGACAGAGTTACAGAACATCATTGTTATGCTAGATAGTATTAGCTATCAATTTGCTGCATGTATTAGAGCCGTGGTTCCCAGCCTTCCTACTGCTGCGACCTTTTAGTACAGTTCCTCATGTTGTGGTGACCCCCCTAGCCATAAAAGTATTTTCGTTGCTACTTTATAACTAATTTTGCTACGGTTATGATATGAATCGTAATGTGAATATCCCTGGTTTCTCATGGAGCCCAGCTAATCTAACAAGGACTGGCTGTGAACAGAAAGTCCAAGAATCCAGAAGTTGCTCAGTCCACAGGGCTGGATGTCTGAGCTGGTCTTCAGCAGATGCTGAGACCTTGAAGAAGTAGGCTCTGATGGTACGGCAAGAGCAAGAGGACAAAGCAACAGCGCCCCCTTTCCACATCTTACACAGACTTCCAGCAGAAGGTGGGGTCAGATTTAAGGTGTGTCTTTTTGCCCCAAGATCCATATTAAAGATCCACGTCTTCCTACCTCAAAGGTCCGGAATACAAAAAGAAATCTCTCACAGGTGTGCCCTTCATTTCTGGATCCTGGTTCAATCTAGATGTAGTCAAACTGACAACCGGTAAGAACCTTCACCCACGGTCATTTGCCCATGGTCAAACAACACCATGGGGTGAGGATAGGCCCCATCACTAAGCTGTACATGACTATGGACACCGATCAGCTTGGGTGGGCTGACAGTGGGTGGCGGGGGCTGGAGGACGGTGTGGGAGGTTTGTCTGTCCCTAAGACCTTCCCATCTGGGTCAGTTCTGGTTTCCAGAAAGGAATCAGTGAGTATGGCCACTAGGTGGCAGCATTGCCCCACAGAGAAGGCAGCCGATTTCGTGGTGTGCAGGCTCAGGGATGTACTGTGCAGGATCCTCAGAGAGGGGACTTACTTGCCAGTAAGTCTTCTCCTCCCCAGGCCCCTCGCAGTCACTGATGAGACAGGAATGATGGTGCCTCCGTGACCGCCTTCAGCAAACCCTATGAGCGGGCATCCATGGGACATAGTACACATTCAGACCTGAAACTGGGCACAGACCTTGGCTGGCTCAGATGGCTCCAGTGATAAAGACGGGGTTTCTTACCCACTGATTCATGCCTTCCAGATTCTAACACGCTCAGGTGCAGAGCTCCCTGAAAAGGGAGTGCTGGGCAGAGAGGCATACTTGCCTAGGAGGGGTTGGAACTCTATCCCCATCAGCAGAAGATTATTTTAGAAGTTTTATCTCAGTTGGGGAGGGGGGGTTCTATCCCACCTTGGATCATTCAGTTCCCAGATAAAAGACACAAACACTTTATAGTTTGGTAAGCCTTAATCGGCTCTAGAGCTGGTCAGACATCTGCCCTCTAAGCTACTAGGAAGCATCTACCTTCCTGTCAATGACCCGGATATATGACTTGCCTTGTTCCGCTCTTACTCTGACTGGCCGGTTCTCACGATCCCTTATCCCATGCCGCCTTCTTCTCTCTTCATCTTTTTCCTGTTCTCATGATCTCTACTCAGACCCCAAGCTCTGGAACCAAAACTCTACCTTCTTCTCCTCTGCCCAGCTGCGGGTTGTAGGTATCTTTATTCAACCAATAGTTTAAAATTAACATCACTTGGTGTGCGTGAGGATCTCCTTGTTTCTGGGAGCAACCAGATTTTGGGGGCCAGCACTCAACATTACAATACACAGCAACGGAACAAGCCTCAGCAGAGGATGATGCCCAGAGTGAGCCTTGGGCAAATGACGATGGAATGAGGAGCCTATGACATCATAGCACTTGGAGGCTGAGTAGAAGGATTGTGAGTTCGTATGGAGCCAGGGATGCATGGTAAGACTCTCAGCAGAGAGGGGTGGGGGACCAGGCGGGCACCAGCAGAGGAAAGTTATACTGTAATTATCCATTTTTATGGACCTCAGCTGATGGGACTCTTATTGCTCCTAGTTAGAAAAAGATAGTGCTGGGGCCTTCAAGATGGCTCTGCAGGTAAAGATGTGTGCCAAGAATCTTGACCACCTGAGTAGAACCAGCGTGTGTGAAAGGGAAAGAACTGATTCCAGCAATTAGCCTCTGCCCTTCACACACATTGTGTTAGCACCACACAAAGGCACACACATAAATTAGTAAGTACAAAAATAGAACACCTGCCTTGTAAGGGAGGGAGTGTTTCCATCTCTGCCTCCCACCCTAGACCAACTCAAGTATCAGGAGACCAGTTCTTCAAGCGCTCAGCAATCTTGAGGGATTCTTGGAGCCCCATGCTTTCTGACACCTGGTCATCATTGCTAAGAAGAGCCCATTTCTGCTCAGTACCATGTTCTCATTCTCCAGAATATACTAGGTATCAGGAGGGTGTGTGGACACTAGTGAGTGAGTAGATGATGGATAAGTGTTGGATGGATGGATGGATGGATGGATAGATGGATGGATGGATGGGTGGGTGGGTGGATGGATGGATGGATGGATGGATGGATGGATGGGTGGGTGGGTGGATGGGTGGGTGGATGGGTGGGTGGATGGGTGGGTGGGTGGGTGGATGGGTGGATGGGTGGGTGGGTGGATGGATGAATGGATGGATGGATGGATGGATGGATGGGTGGGTGGGTGGATGGATGGGTGGGTAGATGGATGGGTGGGTGGGTGGATGGATGGATGGATGAATGGATGGGTGGGTGGGTGGATGGATGGGTGGGTGGATGGGTGGGTGGGTGGGTGGATGGGTGGATGGGTGGATGGGTTGGTGGGTGGATGGATGGGTGAATGGGTGGATGGGTGGTTGGATGGATGGGTGGATGGGTGGATGGGTGGATGGGCAGATGGATGAATGGGTGGGTGGGTGGATAGATGGATGGATGGATGGATGGATGGATGGATGGATGGATGGATGGATGGGTGGGTGAGTGTATGGATGGATGGATGGATGGATGGGTGGGTGAGTGTATGGATGGATGGATGGATGGATGGATGGATGGATGGATGGATGGATGGGTGGATGGATGGATGGATGGATGGGTGGATGGGTGGGTGAGTGTATGGATGGATGGATGGATGGATGGGTGGGTGAGTGGATGGATGGATGGATGGATGGATGGATGGATGGATGGATGGATGGATGGATGGGTGGATGGGTGGGTGAGTGTATGGATGGATGGATGGATGGATGGATGGATGGATGGATGGATGGGTGGATGGATGGATGGATGGATGGGTGGGTGAGTGTATGGATGGATGGATGGATGGATGGGTGGGTGAGTGTATGGATGGATGGATGGATGGATGGATGGATGGATGGATGGATGGATGGGTGGATGGGTGGGTGAGTGTATGGATGGATGGATGGATGGATGGATGGATGGATGGATGGATGGATGGGTGGATGGGTGGGTGAGTGTATGGATGGATGGATGGATGGATGGATGGATGGATGGATGGATGGATGGGTGGATGGGTGGGTGAGTGTATGGATGGATGGATGGATGGATGGATGGATGGATGGATGGATGGATGGGTGGGTGGGTGGGTGGATGAGTGGATGGGTGGATGGATGGATGAATGGATGGATGGATGGGTGGGTGGGTGGGTGGGTAGATGGATGGATGGGTGAATGGATAGTTGATCAGTAAGTGTTCTAACCAGTTCCTATGACCTCTGATCAATCCTCCTGCCTCAGCTCTGACAATCTAGGAAGTATAGGATAATAGGATAGCAATCACCTCCCTGGAAAGCATTTTGTCAGCTCTGGTTGAGGCAGCCTTTGAAGGTTCCCAGGGACTTCTCACTCCTGTCTGTGTTGGGTAATGAGATTTCTATCACACACAGGAACACTGAGGTCCAGGGGAGGTCACCTTGTCTGGGCATCTTGTCTGCTCCACCCAGTAAACAGGCCTTGCCAGATAAAGCTCAGTACAAAGGTTGGAGCACACTTATGCTAAAAATGTATTTGCCATTTACCCAAAATTCACATTTCACTGGGCAATTTGATCTGCTCCATCTGTGATGTGGTTTGCTAAACCTGCATTTTTTTTGTTATGTTTTGTTTGCCAAATCTGGCTGTCCCTCTTGAGACAGAACTGCTTCCCTCTTGACCCCCCCTCCCCCATTACCTCTGTCCTTAAGAATCAGAGCAGGTGGGACAGGATGACACATGCCTAGTGTCTGTATCTGTTTCTCCCCCAGCCTGAGTGGTACAGCCTGGACCCCTGGCCCTGCTCTGAACAGCTGTGAACACACAGCACACATTTAAACAAAGACCAAGAAACAAGAGCCGGGAGCCCTTGCCTAGCTCAAGGCCCTGGTTTCCAAGGCTGGTTGCACTACAGGAAAAAGAAAACAAAAACAAAAACAAAATTCTCAGAAAGCTTCCCTGAATTACTTTCATCTACAATGTGCTTCCAGGGCTCTGGATCCTCCAAAGTAGTCCCCCATGTTGGAGCAGCGGACTGTCCGATTGGAGAGTCTAGTACAGGCCTGGGGTGTGAGCTTGGGCGAATCCTCCCATGTCTTTGGGCCTTGGTTTCTACATCTGTGCAATGGGAACTGCCCTCATCCAGGGAGCAGAGCTCGGGAACATCTGCACCTCAAGTCTGCAAGATCCTGAGGTTGGTCCGTGTGAAGGGCAGGCAGCTCTAGTTTGGCTCTCTAGTGAGCAGGTGGGTCCTGATGGTCACTAGTGAAGGCCCTGCATGTCACAGACCCTTAGCATGGCACCAGCACAGTAAAATTCCTCCTATGTGACTGAACTCTGACCCTGGTCAAGCTCAATCTAAGGAGTCCTGTCTCTGGGTAGATTCCCACAGACAACACATATACACACACATATACACACATGTTCACATGCACAGACACACACACACACACTCACATATATACACATGCTCGCATGCACACATACACACACACCCATGCACAGCATGATGGGCATGTTCAAGCCTTTCCCCAGCAATCACAGGACTCCTAGATGGTCAGGTTTTACTCAGGTGTGTCCCTGAGGCAGGACAAGGGTCAATACATAATTCTTTACTGTGTACCTTGCACATAGGAGGAAACCTATGCTTCAGATAAAGACTCAGATAAAGTTGTAAGAGGTCCCCTGCTTGAAGCCAGCCTCACCAGCGTCTACACTACACAATGAGCCATCATTATGTGGGCACATGAGAAACCATTTAAGGGATGTATGGTGGAGAGAGGGCCATTTCCACTCTGATCCAACTTTTTTGGCCTCAGTTTCTCCCACCCACTCAGGGGCATGACCAGAGACAGACAAGACAACCTGGAGTCACACAGCAGCTAGAGTTAAGCCACTCCTCCTGTCACACACACACACACACACACACACACACACACACACACGAAGCCCTACCTGCTGCTGCCTGTCCCACCCCACTGTGAGAATACTATGTGTTAATGGTGGCACTGTAGTTATAGTCACGGCTTGTTCCTTCCTTCTGTGTGACTTCAGATGAGTCCTGTTCCTCTCTGAGACACCAGGTTAAAGAAACGAAACACCATACAGCTACCCGACCCTTGGTATTGCACTGACCCCTAGACCCCGAAACTGTGGACAGGATCAGGACTGGGATCAACCAATAGAACCATCCCCCCAGCTCCTGAACCTCAGACCCACAACCACCCAGGAACAGGGGGTGGGGGGAGACACTGACAATGTGGAGCCCACCTGACATCTCTCAGAAGATAAATCAGAGAGAAATAGTTGAGGTTAATTCCTGGCCTGCATGGATACCACCCAGCTCTCCTCCCTGAGAATTTATGAGTTGATGGTGGTATTGTCATGTAAAGACTTGGGGATCCTTTGAGAGAACTCCCCACCCACACACACCCCGAAACACCTGCTCATGAAGACACTCCCAACCATTTTTTCAGCCACCTCCCTGCTGTCCCCCAAGAGCCAGGCTACTTGTCCTCTACTCAAGAACAGTCCTTCCAAATGCTGTGTGACCTTAGGAGATTCACATGCCTCTCTGGGCTTCTGGCCTCATGTGTTGTCGGCTTATTGAAGGGGCCCTGCCCAACATCCCCAATGTGACCCCATAGTTGTGTGATTGGGAGGAGTCAGAGTGTTCAGCCTGCCCAAGCTCCTTCCCCATCCCTCACCTTGGCCTCCAGAGGAACAAATGACCACTGACTGAAGTTCCAGAAGGTTCCACAGTAGTGCGTTTAATCCTGGGCAACAGAGCATATGTCATTATACTGAATCTGAGAATGAAGAAACTGAGGCAGGTGGGTGAGGCCTCGCGGAGGAGCCTGTAAGCAGCAAGCCACAGGACTCTCTGCAGACCCTCCTCACCTTGGGAACCCTTTTCAGTGCTGTGGATGCTTGCCGGCTTCGGAGTGCCGGCTGACAGGCCGAGGGGAGCTAGGATGATCTTTGCCATCGAGCAGTTCTGTACCAAGCGACCTCACTCCTGGGGAACAGAACAGTGTAACCCCATTCCTGTAGAATAGAAAGTAAAGGGTTGGGCTGTGTCGCTGAGTGGGTGGCACATATCCTTAATGACAGCACTGAGGAGGCAGAGGCAAGTGAACCTCTGGGAATCGCAGGCCAGTCTGGTCTACACACTCCAGGACAGCCAGGGCTACAGAGTGAGACCCTGCCTCAAAGGACAAACAAACTGAATGGACTTGAGGGTTGAGATCAGCCAAATCCTCACAGCTGAAGCCCAGTCACTGGATCGCTTGCTTCCTTTGAGGAAAAAGTCCAGGTTAGCCTTGATCTTGTAACCCTCCCATCTCATCCTCTCTATCAATCACCTTCTGGCACATGCCGCCATATATGTGGTTTTCATGTTCTCTGGAACATTCCTTGCTTTCTGTGTCCATCTGTTCTGTTCCTGCCCTTGTGCTAGGTAGATCAGTAGTTTGGTCTGCCCTGGCTCTGCAGATAACTGGTCTACCCTTTTCCACATTGGGCTCCCAGAGCTTGAAACAGGCGCATAGCACGTGTGGAGGTTGAAAGAGTGCGTGGCAAGCTAAGGGGTCCTCTGCACAGGAGTGGGGACCTCAGGAGAATGGGGGTAATGACCCAAATGGCAGGGATAGAGACTCCCTCAAGCCAGAACTGTGGAGCTGCTGCTTGGGACAGTCAGGATCCAACCAAAGAACTGACACCCTCCCTTGGGCATCTCGGGGTCTCTGAGCTTTTCCCTGCCACTGTGCTGGGACACACACACCACACAGAGACACGTATATAACACCACGCACACACACACACACACACACACATATGCACACCATACACATAAACAACACACACTACAACACACACAGAGACAACATACACAATACACCACATACCACAACACAGAAGTACAGCATATATACAGCATGCACAAGCATGTCACACACAATACACATACAATCAACACACACAACACCATGCCATACACATACACATGCACATACACACACAATCAACATATGCAATACCACACCACACAACACACATGCAGACACACGTTGCAGAGACCATACCACAACATACACTACACACATAATACAGCACACACAATACCACACCATACACATACAAACACACACAGCACACATCATACCACAACACAACACACATGCACACACTTTCCATCAGAGCTGTGCAGGTCCCACGGCTCCGCTCTGCCCTCAGAGCCTGAGGGGTACCCTCTTTACTCCTGCCCATGTCCTCCTCCTGTTCACCCACCCCTTTGCCACCTTCTCTACCCATCCAAAGTTAATTCCTGAGAAACTTTCCTTAGGAGCGATTTTCACTTATTATGCCCGCTGCGCCAGCCCTGCTCCGTGCTATCTGGCTTCTTCAGCAGGGAAGCCGGTGTGACACTTGCCTGGAACAGCAGAGGTGACTGATGGGGGTTGGGGGGTGGCTGTCTCCTGGGATTATGATAAGGGCTGGCGGGCTCTTGGTATGCTGGCCAGGCCTCGCCTTCCCCTCCGCACTGGCTGATAGGGGTAATTCTCCATGCTGGCCCTATCTGCTATCGAGGGAGAACATTCAAACTCAGCCCTCCGCTTCCGAAGCCACAGCACCCTGCAAGACGCCACCCCCCTCCCAAGGAAATAGAACCTCATGATTTGAAAGGGAAAAAAATTTAATTGAAGTAGCCAGGTCGTTCCTTCCCTATCGACTCCCAGATTTAATGGAAAACTCCAGACTTTTTTTTTTTTTGAAGCCACGTGTAAATGTGGGGTACTGGAAGACAGACAGGCTGGAGGATGGGGTGGAAGAGAGCTCAGGTGGGTGACAACCCTGGGACTGTTGTGACCTCACACAAACACAGGGAGGTGCCCTAGCCCAAGACTGAGGCTCTGGTGTGGAAGGGAAGGCAGGCTATGGGGACAGGGAACTGGCTTCATTTTCTATGGTGCATAAAATTTTACCAGGAAAGAAAGAGGCTTCCGGAAGGCCCTAACTCTTGCATTATTGTCCTTATTGCTATTATCGGAGGGCTGGGGATTGTTTTCTAGGTTCGGGACCGTCAGCAGAATATTTACTGTATTGCACGGTGCATTAGTAACTAGATTGCCTTCGTCTCCTCCTCTCACTCCGAGCCCGTCTCCCTTAGGCAGGAGGAGCGTTCCCTTTTTGCCAAAGTCAGCAACCAGGGCAGAGACGCCTGGCTCCCGGAACTCCGGGCTGGCTTGGGTGGCATCGCCTCAAGGGCCTAAGGCAGGAGGGGAGGCCTGCCTGGCTGCAGGATCTATGCCCTGCTCAGCCTGTAGCTGCCTGCATACCCTGTGCACCCCCTGTCTCAGAGACTCCCTCCAACACCCCTTTGGCAGGATACCACACCCAGAACAGCCTTCAATAGCCACAAATGACAGCCTAGACAGCCAAGGGTGGCTGGCCACAGGGAAGGGCTGGGCCAGGGTGGGATGCGACACCAACCCCCCTCCCACAAGAATTGGGGGACAAAGGGACCAAGAGAGGCTGCAGCCTGTTGTGGCCCAGCCCACTGCAGCTTCCCATACAGGTTTGGCAGGTCTGTCCCAAGGAGACACGGCTACAAGCCATTCATTACAGATTGGTTCAGGGGGAGAGGGCTTCTGCAGACAAGAAGCTCAAGGCTTCCAGCTCTTCCGTCTGCCCCTCCTCCTCCTGTAAACATCACGAAGTGCTGAGCTTTCTATCCGCATCTGGTCTTGGGCCTCACTTTCCTAACCTCTCCCGATGGACTAGATTTATTTGATCATCTCTTGAGCCTCCTCTCTCTGAATATAAGAATTGAGCAGAGGAGCCCGGAGTGTGGGTTTAGTAGGTAGAGCTGGCTGAGCATGCGCAAGGCCTGGGTTCAACCCCAATTCCACCTGAACCAAGGGCGTGTGATCCCAACACTCGGGAGGCCGGAGGATCACAAGTTCAAGGTCATCCTTGGCTACAAGTTGATTTAAGGATAACCTGGACTACATAAAACCCTGTTTCAAAAATAAGAATGACAGGGTCAGGCTCTCAGAGTCCTCCCCCACAGCGTGTGGAGAGGGGGTCGCTGTTCCATTTTTACTGCAGACCAGAAGAAACGTGGGGGTGAGGAGAGCTGATAGGAAGTGGGAGGGTAGTGTGTCTTGTCCTCCCTGGGGTGTCTGCAGTGCCCACTCTAAATCCCTCCTGGGCAAAAGGCATGGGGCACCCACGATGGTTCTGTGAGTCTAGGATTAAACCCTCATCATCCAACTTCTCATCAACCTAAAATAAATACGAATGTGTGCCTCGAATCTTAAAGCTCCGCGCCGGTTCCCAGCCGCAGCCGACTTCGTGTGCCAGGGCAGCCGTCCACGAGCTGTGGGGAGACAGACTGCAGGCTTTTACTCTGAGAGCTGAACAGGGAACACATATGGCTGCCAAGCCCAGAGCGACACCGACACCGGAGCACTGCGCCCTATCTTGGTCTGATTTCTGTGGCTGTAACAAGATGCCTAGTTTGTGGTGTTTTCGTGAAGAAAAGAGGATTCTCTAAATCACAGTCTGGAGTCTGAAGAGCGTGGTGCCAGCGTCTGGGATGGAACCTGGCTCCACTGGGACATGGCAAGGCAGCATGGTGCGAGCCACGGGACCCGGAGAAGGCCCCTGGCAAGAGAGAGGAGGTTGGAAAGATTCAAGAACAGGTTCATTGCTTCCCAGCAGCCTCTCTTGCAGGAACTAACCAGGGTCCTGAGAAGCCCTAGTGGACCTCAGCAGTGGGTGAAGCCCCCTGACCTAACCGCCTCCCATTAGGCCCCACCTCTTAAAGACCCCGCCTTCCATTAGGCCCCACCTCTTAAAGACCCCGCCTTCCATTAGGCCCCGCCTCTTAAAGACCCTACCTCCCATTAGGTCCCACCTCTTAAAGACCCCGCCTTCCATTAGGCCCCGCCTCTTAAAGACCCCACTTCCCACTAGACCCTTCCTCTTAAAGAGCCATCACATATCCACAGCTGTGTTAGTGAGCATGCTTCCAGCTGGGGACTCTGACAGATATCCTTAAATCGTACCCAAACCATAGCTCACCATTTTCCCAGCATCCTCTCAGCTCCACCGTAGCTCCCCACCCCACCAGGCCTGCTCGTCTCTCTCTGGATCACTGTCCAGAGAGTAGACTTCCCGCTTTTCTATCAGGAGGGATATTCAGCTGCTACCCAGCAGGCACCTGCAGGGCCCTGCCCTCTCCAGTTATGACAGCAAATTCATCTGTATATTTCCTGCTTATTGGAAACTTTTGCTCAACCAGGAGAAAACTGGCCCACTAAGAAATACATGACTCAGTGGTTAAGAGCACTGATTGCTCTTCTAGAGGTCCTGAGTTCAATTCCCAGCAACCACATAGTGGCTCACAACCATCTGTGATGGGATATGGTGCTCTCTTCTGGTGTGTCTGAAGACAGCTACAGTGCATTCATTTACATAAAATAAATAAAAATTTAAAACTATAATAAAAAAAATTTAAATGCAGTCTTTAGCAGTTAAAGCCACTGGAGTAGCTTTAGCCAGTAGCTTTAACCTCTCTGGCCTTTAGTCTTCCCATCTGTGAAATGGGATTATCAGGATTCTGATAATACATGTTCCGCAGTGTCCTAGGATATGATGTTTCAGAGCCACACTCAAAATACTTAGCCCAGCATAAGAAATGACATAATACAGGAAAGTCAAGCGGGGCCATTTGGAGGAGCTCATGACTTCCCAAATGGGACACAGTGCCCTGGGGTCTTCACATAGGGGGTTACTTCCTGGTAGCCAGTCTCCACCAGGGGCATAGAGAAAACTGTGAACACATCATAGTTGGGAGCCGGGGCTACCTGCACCTGATGGCCGAATGGGCAAACAGATACCGGGGACAGTGTCGGACATTTCATTTTACTACCATTTTTATTTATTTTTTACTTATTCACTTTACATCCTGTTCATGGCCCCCCTCCCGGTCACCCCTTCCCACAATCCTTCCCCCTCTCCCCCTTCCCTCCTCCTCTGAGAGGGTGGGGGGCCCTGGGTATCTCCCCCCACCCTGGCACATCAAATCTCTGCAAGGCTAGGCGCATCCTTTCCCATTAAGGCCAGACACGGCAGCCCAGTTAGAGGAACATGTCCCGTTTACCGGCGATGACTTTTGGGATAGCCTCTGCTCCCTGCTCCGATTGTTCGTGACCCACATGAAGCTGCTACATGTGTGTAAGGAGGCCTCGGTCCAGCCCATGT
This sequence comes from Micromys minutus, assembly GCF_963924665.1. NCBI lineage: Eukaryota > Metazoa > Chordata > Mammalia > Rodentia > Muridae > Micromys > Micromys minutus. The sequence goes on along the minus strand of NC_137978.1, from coordinate 53,162,217 downwards.
GTGTTCTTCAGTTGGTTATTTTATAATTTTATGTGTGTGAATGTTTTGCCTGCTTGCCTTGTGCCAGAAGACAGCATCAGATCCTCTGGAACTGGGGTTATAAACGGCTGTGAGCGGCCATGTAGGTGCTGGGAATCGAACCTGGCTCCTCTGCGGGTTCTGTTCTATTATTCTCTCCTCTTTTTTTTTTTTTTTTTTTTTTTTTCATTCAATAGGACTTTAGAACTCTTTTAAAAAGTCATGATAAGGTTGCAGAAGTGTTCTCCACAACGGACGGCTTCTGGTGGGGTTCGGATGCAGAAGGGCTTAGTTTTTTTTAAAAGGCACCAGGAGTTCAGCCACCCTCCAGTGAGTATATGGACAACACAGATTGCTTTCTTTTTTTTTTCTTTTCTTTTCTTTTCTTTTTTTTCTTTTTCTTTTTTTTTTTTTTTTTTTTTTTTTTGTGGGATATGGGACCTGGGAGGACTGGGAAGTGGGGGCTCATGATGCGAAATTTCCAAACAATCAATAAAAATATTGTGAAAAGAAGTTTGATACAGTTTTATTTTGTAACCCAAGCTGGCCTGGCGCTCGGATCCTCCCACTTCAGTGTGTATACATTTATGTACACACACACAGACACACACATATGTTTGTGTATGTGTGTGCACACATGCACATATACATATATATAAACAGTTGGGTGTGGTGGCGCACGGTTGTTGATCCTGACACTAAGGAGAAAGACAAAGTCACTCTCTACATGGAAAGTTCCAGACCAGCACATGAGAGCCTGTGGAAGGGGGAGTACCGCCAGGGGGAGCACTGACTGGGGAGCCCTAACATCCGGTATGCCCCTTACCTTTGCTTGTCTGTCTGTCTGAGAAAAACAACACAGAACAGACTGGACACCTGCAGTCCGGCCGCCGGCGCAGGCGATCCGACTCAAATCTACGTGAAGCAGTTTCTCCTCGTCCTTCAGGTTTATTTTATTTTCCCAAACAGCATGATCCAAAGCCGTGGTGTTCTGTTAACTGGATACAGCAGCAGCTCCGTTTGCCGCTCCCAGCTGGGACCCCGGGTGGCCCAGCCCTCCTCCAGCACCGCACCCCACCCCAGGTGTAAACAGTGACCCTTGCACACCTGCTACTCACCCCTCCCAGAGGAGAGGCTCCCTGTTTCGTCATTTCTCCCCGGCTTGGAGTGAGACCAAAACTCACTTTGGCTCTGACTGCCCGAGGGCCAGCTCCTTCAAAGATCAGCCCCACCCTCTCCTGTTAACGGGCCAGTTTGGATCCCTGGTCTTGAGTGAAAATATTATTTTTCCCCAATCAACCTCAAATTGCTCGTTCATGAAGTTAAAGTGGGCCGTCCAAGCGAGGGAAAAGAAAACAAAAATCCGAGCTTTGAACCAGCTGCGCGGCGTTGTGTAGACAAAATAGCCCTTTGACCGGCGTCCCAGGCAGCCCCGGGACCCTCAGCCCATCCTCCCAGCTCCACGCCCGGTTTCTCACAAGTCTCTACTCCAGGTGTGTTTGTGATGCACACGGGATTCCAATATTCCCTCGGCAGAATGAAAAGGGAACAGTCTCCCCACTGGCCCCTGGCTTTCTTGCTTTCTCATCACGGAAGAGGGATGTAGGACCTGGTAGATACCAGCCAACCAGTCACCCACAAGCCCACAGTATGTCTGTGTTTCTTATTTACTTTTATGAGCTGTAACCCAAGCTGACTTTAAACTTGTGCTAGAAACAAGTAGGTCTTCAAAGTTCTCGATTCTCATACCTCCACCTCTGGAATGCTGGGATTACAGATGTGCTCCACTAGGAATGGTTTATGGAGTTGAACACATGTGCACACTCACATGCATGTGCACACAAGCACACACATGCACACAAGCACACACATGTGCACACAAGCACACACATGTGCACACAAGCACACGCATGTATACAGATGCACATGCATGCATACACAAGCACACATGTGTACACAAGCACACACATGTGCACACAAGCACACACATGTGCACACAAGCACATGCATGTATACAGAAACACACATGTGTACACAAGCACACATGTGTGCACAGAAGCACACACATGTGCACACAAGCACATGCATGTGTACACAAGCACACATGTGCACACAAGCATACATGTGCACACAAGCACATGCATCTGCACACAAGCACACACATGTGCACACAAGCACACACATATGCACACAAGCACACACATGTGCACACAAGCAAATGCATGTATACAGAAGCACACATGTGTACACAAGCACACATGTGTACACAAGCACACATGTGTGCACACAAGCACACACATGTGCACACAAGCACATGCATGTGTACACAAGCACACACATATGCACACAAGCACATGTGCACACATGTGCAGGCACACTAAGCAGCATCCCCAGCTTCCAGAGATTCCTTCATTCTCCCGACTGCAAAGAATGAGTCTGCTTTCCTCTTGGAGATCTTTTCTTTATGCGTATGGGCATTCTGCCTTCATGTATGTGCGTGTGCCCTGTGTGTGCAGTACCTGAGGAGGCCTTGAGAGGACCTCGGATCCCCTGGAATTTGAGAAGGTTGTAATCAGACATGTAGATGCGGGGAATACACCCCAGGCACTTCGGGAACAGCCAGCAGTCTCAACGTCTCAAGTCTCAACGCTGAGCCATTCTCCCAACCCAATATTGCTTTTAATTCAAAACAATCCCCCCCAGAAAATCCCAGGGACTATGAAGGAACAGCCTCGTTAAAGAGTGCTCTCAGCTTGCAAATGGCTCAAACTCTTCTTTGAGCCGCGGTGCTGTGGCTGAATCCGGCTGGGAATTCTCACGGGAAAGGAGCAGCTGCAGGTGGCTTTAGCCTCCCAGTTCTGTGGCTGCTCTCTGCTGAGAAGAATCCAGAAGTACAGCCCCTCAGGACTGGAGAGATGGCTCAGCAGTTAAGAGCACTGGCTGCTCTTCCAGAGGACCCTGGGGTTCAACTCCCAGCAACCACATGGCAGCTCACAACTGTCTGTAACTCCGCTTCCAGTGGATCAAACACCCTCACACGGACACACAGGCAGTCAATTCACTCATGTACATAAAATAAAAATTAATCTAAAAAAAAAGTGCAGCTCAAAGAGGAACAGAGGCTTTGGGGGAACACGCCACATTCAAACATAATCACACACACAGTTGCCCACTTAAAGTCTCAAACATGGTTACATACATATATTCACACATACACTCCCTACTCACAGGAGAACACACCAGAATACAAACACATACAAACTACAGTCAAACACACCCACACGTGCATGTCTTCTCTTGCACACACAAACACTAAGCAATCTCTCACATACTCAGACTCCACCTCCGGTCCCTAGAATGAGTTAGCACAGCATGCCAAGCTTAACCTCAGTCTCCCACACTCAATGGTACCCAACTCAGGAAATGCAAAGCCCAATCAGAGGTCTAGATTTCAAATCATGGATTCAGGATCCAGACCCCCTGCCTCTGTTGTTAAATCAAGGGACAAGGAGGCCAGGGGAAAATGTAACCCACTGCTGGAGATGGTGAGGCACACCTTTAATCCGAATGATCAGGAGGCAGAGGCAGGAGGATCTCTGTGAGCTTGAGACCAGCCTGGTCTGCAGAGTAAGCTCCAAGCTACACCAACTCTGTCAAAAGAGGAAAGAGATCTGGGGATCAGGAGAAGGGAGAGAGGGAGGGAGGGAGGGAAGGAGGAATGAATTGATGGAGGGAAGGTGGGAGGAAGGGAGGGAGAGAGGAGGGAGGGAAGAAAGGAAAAATAGAGGGAAGGAGATATTGATGGAGGGAGAGAGGGAGGGAGGGAAGGAGGGAAGAAGGAAGGGAGGGAGGAAGAGAAGGAGGGAAGGAGGAAAAAGCACAAGATCATTTTAGTAGTTTCTATTGGCTGGAATGGGTGCCCAGGCCTGTGACCCCAGAGCCAGTTGTAGGGAGAGGAGCAGAGAGGTGAGGCCATGGCTGGGGAGATGGCTCAGTGGTAACATAACTTGCCTGCATGAGGACCTGATGCATGAGGACCTGAGTTCAGGTCCTCGCATCTTCTCAAAGCCGGGTGAAGCAGTATCCCAGCATGCCTATGGTGAGACAGGGAATCCCCAGGAGCTCCAAGACCTGCCAGCCTGGGGCTCTCCAGAGGCTCTCCTTTGACCTCTACACATGAGTTTTATACACACACATCCACACTCACACTTAAACATACACAAACACAATTTTGGAGAAGAGAAAGAAGGAGGAGAAAGAAGATGAGGAGGAAGAGGAGGAGGAGAAGCATGGCTGGAGAGATGGCTCAGTGGTTAAGGGCACTGGCTGCTCTTGCAGAGGTCCTGAGTTCAATTCCCAGCAACCACATGGTGGCTCACAACTGAAATGACAGACCCCATTTCTGGCCTCCAAGGGCATCAGGCATGCACATACACTCAAGCAAAGTACTAATACACATTTTTTTTTAAAAAAATGAAGATAAATGCTAATAACAAAACTGTGAAAAGAACTGAGGACACTGTCGAAGTCACAAAGAAACAAACTATGCTTCTTTCCCTCCCGGACGAGAGCCACGGAGGGAATTTCTGCAGACACCGGTACCACAGGGACTTTTCAAAGGCTTTCTTGGCTTAATGTATGTTGGGAGATCTTTGGGGAATCGGTCCCATTAATCAGCTGTCTCTGTGTGCTGAGAGGGAGGGTTGGTGGAGACACTAACTCATTTACCAGAGCCTGGCTTCCCAATCTCAGAAATGAGTTTAGCAGAGCCAGCCACTCTGGGAGTATTCGAGAAGACGGGAAAAGTCCATGTTCTCCTCGGACACCACAGGTCGGTGTGTACTGGGCTCTCGCATCAGTGAGTCTCACTAGGCATGTGTCTTGGAATCTTCCAGAAGGCTGTGGAAGCAGAGATTGCTGCCTCTAAGACCCGCCTCTTCTCAGTCTTCAGAGCTCTGACTCAGCTCCCTGTTTGGGGAAAGGGGTGGTGTGGGAGTCTTTGGGGGTAGGGATGGGGTCTAGAGGAGGTGGGGTCTTGTGAGGTGGGAGGTGGGGGTCTGTTGGGAGTAGGGGGTGGGATCTGTTGGGGGTAGGAGTGAAATCTGTTGGAGGTAGGGGGTGGGATCTGGTGGGGTGGGGTTTGATGAGGTAGGAATGGGGTTTGTTGGGGGTAGGGGTAAGGTCTGCTTGGACGGGTGGGGTCTGAGAAGCTTCATTCCCCACAGGTTCTCAGATGTTGAGAGGTTGCTTGTCTGTGGCCCACTCCTCCAGGCTCATCAGCACACGTCCTAAATGCTACATCGATGGTTCAGACAACAGTAAGTCAGCGTCCTTCTTCCCCTGGAATGGAAGGGCACGTTGCTTTGGGAAGCAAAGTCAAGCAGGCCAGGAGGGCTTGGCGCCTTTCATGAAAGTGGGTGACCTGAGTTCAGATACCCAACAGCCATGTTTAAAGTCAGCCACATCAGCACACACCTGAAACTCCAGAAGTGTGCAAGTGGAGACAGGAGAATCCTTCTGGGGTTCATTAGCCGGACAAACTAGCCTAATTAATGAGCCCCAAGTTCAGAAGGAGACCCTGTCACCCACCCAAAAATAGGATGAAGATTGATTGAGGAGGACACCAGACAACCTCCGGCCTTCATACGCACGAATCTACGCACACACATGTGCACTGTCCCCGAGGTGATCACATGAACACGTACAAATGTGCATGTGCAGGGTCATGCAGCCATGATGTTCCTGGAGCTCTGAGAGTCCCAGCCCCAGTGGCCGGTCACAGCAACGATGTACCCACGATGCATCTCTTTGTCTTTGTTGATGAGAGGGACAGAGTCCTGAGAGGAGAGGAACAGAGGAGGGGCATAGGGGTCACGGGTGGGGTGGGGACGTCTCTAGTGACATACTTCATTTATTTCTCTGCTTCATATTGGGTGGGGACAGTTGCACACTGGGAACAAAGGCAGACTCTCTGCATCAGGTCTTCACATGCCTGGGTTGGATTTGGTGTTTGCTTTGTTTTGCTAATTTGCAGTGCTGGGGTTAGGATGAAGAAGAAGAGGAGGAGCAGGGGGTGGGATTGAGGTGAGTGCAACTCGGACCCACTTCTCCAGCACAGCTGAGGTGCTGTTAGTACTTACAAGCTGTGGGAATGCCGTGAGCTAATCCACATACAGACGGACGCTTAGGACAGAGCTGAAGAAACACAAACAGTTGTTCATCTTCTTGCGGGTCTGCGCCGTGCTTCCAGAACATTCCAGGAGATGGCTGTTTCCTGCCGTCTCTGTAAGAATCCTATCATTACGAGTTTTGGTCCCATCCTGCGTCCCCATTGTGGGAATGTTGGGATGTTCTCATGTCTCAGCACACATGCGTGACAAACCCCAGACACACGAACGATATGCCAAGGATGGTGCCTTGGCAAGCTGGCATCAATTTACTAAAAGTTTCCACAGACTCGGCCCCAATAGTATCATCTCTTCATGGCTGCCAGTTTGATGGGTAAGCATGGCATCTTGTTGCTCTTGTTTCTTTTTTCTTGGATATTTGGTGAGACTGACGATTTTTCACACATTTGATGCCCCTAGGTATGTCTTTCATAAACTGCCAGTCTGTATCCTTGGCTCAGAACTTAGCATTGTTATTGATTTGCAAAAACTCTTTATATAGCAAAGATATGGGCCCTCTAAAGCAGAGACCCTAATGGTATCTTCTCTGGCTTGTCACTTCTTTTTTTTTTTTAATGTTATTTTAGTGTGTGTGTGTGTATGTGTGTGTATATGACATACATTTGAGCGAGCAACAGTATGCATCTAAGAAGTGGTCAGAGGAGGGTACCAGTGACTTCCTTCAATGCTTGCTCTCCTATTGCTTTTACCCAGGGATCTGCATGTCTCTGTCCTCCAATTCTAAGGTTATAAACACATTGATAATCTTTTCCATGGATGCTGGGGATTCAAACTCAGGACCTCGTGTTTGCAAGGTAAACACTCTTACTCCTGAGTCGGCTCCCTGGCTTCCCACTTCCTCTGCCTTACCCCCACTGGGCTTTTTCCTTCATGAGTTACTCTGTTCCTCTGAGATCCACTTGGTCCCCAGCCCCTTGTCATCAGCCCGGTCCAACTCACCCACCCTGGCTCTCTCTCCAGCTCACTGCCTGGGGCAGTTTCTTTGATTTGCTACAGAATGAAAAGCCCTGGTTGGAAGTGGCTCATCAGGTTCTTCCAGAATTCCAAAATGACCTCAATCCAATAGGCTCCTACCCCTGCTGGTTGGGGTCACAGGTCACAGGTCATCACGCCCCAGTGACCCACAAATAGGGATAACTCCAGCCCCCTAGCGATAACAGTTGATACCAGCCAGCGGACTGCTTTGGCTGCTGGTGGGGTGTGGGTTACCACATAGGGCTGAAAGACAGTGAACTCCGTTGAGTGCACTGGAGCCCAGCTACCACACTCTGCCTGGCCAGTGGCCCCTCCATACTCTGAGGCTGCTGTGTTTTGTCCTTCGGAGCTGAGAGCTGAGAACTGAGTGACTTTCCTTGGGGACATGAAGCCCAAGACTGTACTAATGTCATAGGCTGTGACGCCTGCTTCACTCACCGAACCCCTCTCTGTGCCGAGCTTGTTTGATGACACCAGAAAACCACTCTGTGACATCCGCAGCCTCTGTGCACCTGGGGTGACAGTCCAGCTGTCATGCCACACAGGATGGACAGGAGAGCTGTTAAGAGAGAGCGGAAGGAAGGCTGGAGAGGTGACCCAGCCGGTGCGCTGTGAAAATCACTGGCTGCTCTTTCCAAAGTTCCCAGAACCCACAAATGTAGTTTTCAGCCATTTATTACACTGGCTCCAAGAATGGAATGTCCTCTTCTAGACTCTGAGGACAACACACACAGGCACACACAGACAAATACAAACACACACACAC
>NC_137978.1:53022623-53154070 GCF_963924665.1 Micromys minutus | reverse complement strand
CTCCAGAATGCCAGTGTCCCCCTCCCCATTTCTTTTTCCCCTGCTTAATTCACTGTGGAGGGGTCTGTTAGAAACTTGAAAGGAAGACTGTTGGTGTTGCTACAACCCTTTAAGAGAGAGAGGGTCAGGGCAAAGATTCCGGTTGAGGCTGGGAGAGGTAGGCTTAGGAGAAAGGACAGTGCTGGAACAGAAGTAGTTGGGTGGACAGGGGGATGCCCTATATGGTGAGACCAAAAAAGGGGTAGATGATGGAGAGGAATGGAAGGAGAAGGGAAAGAAAGAGGGAAAGAAAGAATGGGGGAGAGGAGAGAGGCAGGAGATGGGGAGGAGGAGGGAAGAAAGAAGGTAGGAATAAAGAGAAAGAGGAATAAGAAATGAGAATAAGAAAATGTGGGAGAGGAAAGGGAGAGGAGGAGGAAGGGGGAGGAGAGAAGGAAGAAAGGAGGGAGGAGGAAAGGGAAGGGGGAGAAATGGGGAAGAAGAGTCCTCTCCCCCAAGGTCCAGCCCCATCTGGACCAAAGGATTCTGGCCTGAGTTCCAGCGCACAGAGCAGTGGAGGCCAGTCATACTTCTGGAAACCATGGAGATGGGGAGGCGGGAGGACCAGACCACGGAGGAGTTGGGTAGAGGAAACCCGCTGGGGAGGAGTCAGAGAAGCAAGGAGGAAGAGAGAAGGACCCTAAGCACAAAGCAGCCTGGAGGAGAGAGGAGACAGATGGTAGAGAACAGAAAAAGTGTGTAGGGGAAAGAGGAGAGAGAGAGAGAGAGAGAGAGAGAGAGGAGAGAGAGAGAGAGAGAGAGAGAGCTGAGCAGGGCAAGTGCTGGTTGGAGTCACAGCTGGAGCTGGAGTGCTGTGAGCCTCTGAGACACTGGAGACCTTGGGAGTTGATTGATGACTTGGGAAAGGGTACAGTGGGATAGGGGGGCTGGCCAGGGGACTGTCCAAGCAGGAGAGTTTCCCTCCCACCCCAGCTGCAGCCACCCATCCCCAGGTGAACCCCCCTTTCCCCTGCTGGATGTGAAATCGCCATTTCACCCCGCCACACTTCTTAATTGTTGCAAAAATCATTTGTGAAATTGCTCTCCAACAGACGAGAATGGCCACGCTCATTCTGACAGACAAGCCCGCTTCCTCCCCTCTGGTGTCTGCCCTGCCTGGGCTCCAGGGATCTCCAGCAGCCCAGCAGGGCCTAGGTAGTGAGCCACTGCCTCCGTGTCTTCCTCCCAAGAGTATGGGGAGCTGAAGATCACCTCAAGGATGAGATGGCCACCCACCAACCACAGGTCTGAGGGTTCCAGCAGCACCCACCCTGCACTGGTTACCAGCACCCCAACTACACCAGTTACAGGGTTGGTACAGAGAAACGGGCCCTGATAGTCTAAGTGCCAGACCCTTCCAGAAGGGGATTCAGCCAAATTATAGATGGGACTCCTTCTCAACCTTTCCTTCCAACTATGCTAACAGCATCACGCATGCACACCCCCACTGCGGAACCCACATTTAATTTACCTAAGATTGACCCAAGACAGGCATACACAGACCCCCACCTGCACACACAAAAAAAAAAAAAAAAAAAAAAACCAAAGATGTCAGTGAAAGAAGCTACTGAGACCACACCGCTATCCAAAGGAAGGCACCTAAAAAATCTGCCATGCTGACGTGTGAGGAGGGAAGGTAGAAGATGGACAGACAGATGGAAGCCTGAAGAACAACATATTAAATGTGTGTATTGTTATGTTCATAGAAAGACATACGGACATATACATGTTTGTATTTAAAAAATGGATATCTACCACTGGAGTCAAAGTAGGCTAGGCTCCCCAGGAATTTACTCCTTCACCCCATGGACAACCTATAAGCCAAAACTCTGTCTGTCTCGCCACCTGGCTGGTGAAGGTACCCATGGCTCAGGGCACAGAGCCTAAGTCTACTTAGCCTGTCCCCTCTCCCAATTCAATTCTCCAAGCATTGACTTAACAAGCATTTCCACAGGGCTTCCATCCCCGGAAGCACCCCCTCCCCAAAGAAGTCTGAAGAGCCTCTCCCGGCTAGAAGAAAGGGTCAGTAGCGTGCTGAGAGGGGCAAAGGTCACAGGTGAGGAGGAGGGGGAGGGAGAGGATACAGTGAGGCCAGCCAGCAGAGAGGACCCCCGGGCCAAGACCAGACTGACCCCTTCTACCACCGGGAGAAGGATGGGCAGGGGAGTAAGCTTGAGGATTGTATTTTATTGTATTTTACCTCCAGGGCTGGACCAGAGAGGCCTTTTCCTGGAGTGATGGGGATGTGTGACGGGAACACAAAAGATCTGTAATGGTGGCATCTACCCTGCTGGGAAGGCTTTTCACCCTCAGGGATCTATGTCCTGAGACAGACACCGCTGGTTACTCTGTCTCCAAAGAACGGAGAATTGTGGGATATCTGACCATCTGACCAAACACACACACACACACACACACACACACACACACACACACACACCACACACACACTAGACCATCTAATTGGGACATCACCACCCCATCCAGTGGAGGAGTTGAGTTGGATAACAAGCTCTACCCTCTGTCTCCCACCCATCCGCCATCTGACTCCCAGATCTTCAACCTTGCTGATATAGTCCCCAGGACACCCACTAGAAAGGGGTCCTAGGTGGTGGCCTAGGAACTGGAGGAGGTGCTGGAAAGAAAGGGAGGTTGTTCCAGGGGTTTGACAGATTCAGATGCTGCGTTGCTGTGTTGCTGCGTTCCTCCGAGCTGCTGGAGGCCAGGCGAGACCCGAGCGGTAAAGCCCTGACAGGTACCAGAGAAGTCAAAATTCTTCTGGTTTTTGTCACCCTTCTCTGTTTCGCCCAGGGAGGGAGTCGTTGTCAAGGAAAGTTCAGAGCTAGTGAGCCAAAAAGAGAAGGGACACGCGTGGTGGACCGTAGTCCAGGAGGCCGGAGATAGCCGGAGAGCACAGAGAAGCGCCCAGCCCACGACCGCTTCCTTACACAGCGGGCAGACAGCTGAGAGAAGTCCTGAGGACCCTGGCTGGGAAGCACAGACAGGCCGGTTCATCTCTGGACAACTTAAAAGAAGTTACCCCTCCCTCTCTCTGGACACCTCCAACCCACGCCATCCCTAGACTCAGAGTTTCAAATTATCTCCCTCCCCCGCCGCCCCCTGGGGAAAAGAAAAGAAAAAGGAAAAAAAAATGAGGTCGGGTTGGAGATTAGAAAGGAAGGGGGAAAAATATTCGTTGGTGACTTCTTTTCGTTATCGGTCCCCTCTCCCACTTGAACTGGCCCCCTTTCTTCCTCATGAATAAAAGAAAAGTCCGAACCTATCAGATCTCTCTGGCTGCAGTCCGCTCCCTCCCCTTCCCTCCCCTGCGGTGCAACACTTTTGCACAACTTACCCAGCTGATCGCCCGCGCCCCCTCGCTTTTCCTCTTCTGCTCCCCAACCCGGTCGCTCGGGTCGCCTCCCCTCCAGTCCGAAACCCGAGCAGGCGCGCGTTCCCCGCTCCAGTCCTCCGGGGACAGGGTGTGAGGGCGAACAGAGAGAGAGAGAGAGAGAGAGAGAGAGAGAGAGAGAGAGAGAGAGAGAGAGAGAGAGAGAGAGAGAGAGAGAGAGAGAGAGAGAGAGAGAGAGAGAGAGAGAGAGAGAGAGAGGCGTGGAGAGGAGGGATAGAAAGAAAGGAGGAGGGAGTCCGAGCCAGAGAATAAATATATAAATAAAGACCCTAAGAAATCCACTCCGCAGCCTCTGGGCTCAGGAACTTCCGCCAGGAGCGCGGGAGCCGGTGGCCCGCGAGGCGTAGCTGGGGACGGGGAGCCCGGCCTGCTCGGCCCAAGGCTGCCAGTGTCATTTGGCTTAACTTCTGGCCGAGCCTGGCGGGTGGAGGCGGACTTGGGGTTGCCGTGTTTGTTTGTTTGAACTTCCTTGTCGCCACCTTCCACTCCCCCCGCCCCCAGCTCACCCCCCCCCCGCCCAGCTTCTGAAAGGGGCGCGTCTGCAGCCGGGTGGGGGGGTGTGCAGAAGGGAGGGGGAAGAGGCTAGTTGGGGGGGGGGAGGGAAGAAGAGAAGAGGAGGATCGCAGCAGGGGTGAAAGGAAGAGACGCCAAGAGGTTTATCCAGCCGACTCTGGATTCGTCTCCGGCGTGCGCAGGAATGGCGGCGCTGCCCGGCGCGGTCCCCAGGATGATGAGACCCGGCCCGGGGCAGAACTACCCGCGCACCGGCTTCCCCCTGGAAGGTAAGAGCTCGCAGGAGGCCTTCACAGGGTCTCCGAAGGCCTCTGAGGTGGCACCCTCCATGGGAGTGAGCAACGGGGCTTCCAGGGCTCTGCTGGGTCCGAGTATCCCCGTGCGACCGGGGAAGTTTCTAGAGCGGACACTTGTCAGTTTCTGCGTGGACTCCGCTGACCCCCGGCCCGCGCTCCGTGGGTCACCGGCTGCCGGCCTTTCGCCGCAGGATGCGACTCCCCGGGGAGTTCGCATCTGGTCCGTTTTGCGCTCCGGTAAATTCCCACTATTCTCTGACACCGCGGAGTTCCCGGTCTCTGCGCAGCGCCGCCGGCTTTCTTCCCTAATTTTGAATCGGTCCCTCAAAGTCAGGATGGGGGTCCCAACCCCTTTTATTTCGAAATACTAACAAGCGATACTCTGTTCCTACCCTACCAGATTGTCCGCTTCCTCCAAAGCAACTTACTAACTGGCTTGTCCCCCCCAACCCCCCGCCCGGACAAACTAATTGAAAACAATATATGGTGCCACATTTCCCTGCAAAAACAAAAACAAATTCAAAACACAACTTTTCACTCCGTCTTTCTAAAGTCTGCAAATGTCCCGGGAGAGAAATTTGAGACCGAGAGACGGTACAGCAATGTCCAATCCAGGAGACCGTTTTGGGTGTTGAAACACATTCAGCCAAATTCTCTAGCCACTCAGGGACCAGAGGGGACCAGCCCGCAGCGATCGGCCGGGAGAGGAGAAAGGGCCCCTTTGCGCGCCCCCTCCCTTTTCCATTTAAACCGACGCAAGACTTTCAGCCAGTCACGGGATGGTCCTCTAGCTTCCTCCCGTCCTACAGCCCAGGGTGTCACAGGAGCTGTTAGAAAGAGCGTGCCAGTTTTATTTTTTAGACGCCTCTCTTGCCATTGTGTGGGCCCCATTTGTGGGTGAGGGAGGATGGGGAGAGAAGGCGAGAAGGGGAGGTCTGGCAGCCAGCGATCTAGGGAGGGAGCCCACCCCCTCGGGCAGCGAGAAGCCGCCGGGTCCCCGAATTAGACAGAGGCGAGGAGAGCGGGCTGCGTGATCAAGTGTGCGCGAGCGGCCACGCAGGCGGGAGAGCGCGGCAGCCGGGGATTTGCCGGAGTCCTCCCCTGGAACGAATGCAAGCAAAACAGGCGGCTGAGGACGCGCGAAGGATTAGGACAATATTTGCCCAACATGACGCAGAATACTGAGGAGAGCCGAGTGCCGGTCGCTAAAGAGGCTCTTGAATATAAAGTTGGGCGTTCGAGAGCTCTCCAGCGCTAATGGCGTATCCCGCCACGGAGACCGAGTGACTCTGGCTCGGCGACGCACGATTTCTGATTAAATCTGAGAGTGGCTTCAGATACCTAGTTTTACAAAGAAAAATTGGTGAGGGGGAGAGCGGGAAAGTAAGGAGGGGGTGGTGAGAACAGCTCAGCAGACCGAGCCTCTTCTACCCTCCTACTTTCCAATTATTCCGTCTGCTTCCTCCGCTTGGGCCGCTGTGAAATCGTTGTAATCTTCCAGATCTCTGCAGCCGCGAGTCCCTAAATTGGGGGGATCGAGGCTGGATTAGTGCAGCGGGTATCCCCCCAACCTTCTGTAGAAAATTGTGTAGACTTTGCATTAAGGCCTGCCTAAGTTCTTCCTTCCCCAGAAAACACCAGGTATGCCTATCTTCCTGGTACACACACACACACACACACACACACACACACACACACACACACACACACACAGTGACCCATCTTCATTGCAGCAAAGACTGCTGGGACAATTCTTGCATTTCTGAGACCAAGTTGGGGTGTGTTGGAGCTTGTGGTCATTGTGGAGTGTGCCCTCAATTTGTCCCCAAACGAAATGAGCAGTTTAGGGTGTTTAAGAGCAAAGCAAATATGCTAGGGGATGGTTTGTGCTCCCGGACGGACGCTTCACAGACAGCGTTCTGTCACCAAATCCTTAAGCTGTGTAGACTCTGCTGCCACACTCCTGGGTGTTCAAGCCAGAGCTATGCACGTTAGGAGTCAGGTAGCCACTTAACTAACTGAGTAGTTGAGTCCTGATGACCAAAGGTGTGAGACTGACCTGGGGCACTAAATGTTCCTGGCTGTCAGACTCTTCCAAAGGCAACGGGCCTGTGACCCCAAGCTAGGGTCCCAGAACCATTTGCAGCTGATCTTAGGATCTCTATTCTCTACCGGGCTCAGCTCTGTCCCTTCTGGCATTCAGGTCACACAAAGATGTATCTTCATTTCCAGCAGTGTAGAGAGACTTTGGGGGGACAGACAAGACAAGGTCCCCGAAGCCAGGACTTGTTCTCCCTGTGGGAGCCTTCACGAAGACCCCCGAGATCAGCTGTTAAGAGTCTTGGGTCCCCCTCCCCCCACACTAACTGTATTCCGTTCTGTTCTCACGCACTATCTTCCCTCCCTTCCCAGTGTCCACCCCTCTTGGCCAAGGCCGGGTCAATCAGCTTGGTGGGGTCTTCATCAACGGGCGACCCTTGCCGAACCACATCCGTCACAAGATAGTGGAAATGGCCCACCATGGCATCCGGCCCTGCGTCATCTCCCGTCAGCTCCGGGTTTCCCACGGCTGTGTCTCCAAGATTCTCTGCCGGTACCAAGAGACTGGGTCCATCCGGCCCGGGGCTATCGGTGGCAGCAAGCCCAGAGTGAGTGTCTTTACCTCTAAGGCTGGGAGCAGGCCTTCTCTAGGACTCGGACCTTGGTTGTCACTTCTCTCTCTTGCTATCCCAAGTCCTGGGTGTCTGGAGGCTTACCGTGGAAAAGCTCACAGAAGCTTTTCCTTAGCACTTGGACACTGCCCCATTATTTGAAATTTCGAAGAATGGGTTAGCTGAGCTCTAGATTGTCCAAGACTTTGAAGCCTCGCTGGAATGTCCCTACATCTGCCCTCAACCCCAATCCCCACCGTAGCCAGAAGAAATCTCCCTTTGGTGTTGCCTGAGGTGGTGAGGGGAAGCACCACGAGGTTACGGATTTTATTTTATTTTATTTCTTATCACCACCCCCACTGATGCCATCCTAGGAACCTTGAAAACCCAAAGGCCATCTTAGGAGGAAGGGAATGATCAGCCTGGCAGGAAGCTTTGGAAGGTTGATACTAAAACTATTTCCTTTTCCCCCAATCCCACCTCTCCGCTCCCGCTCTCCCACCTCCACCTCTGAAGCAGGTGGCGACTCCTGATGTAGAGAAAAAGATTGAGGAATATAAGAGGGAAAACCCCGGGATGTTCAGCTGGGAAATCCGGGACCGACTCCTAAAGGACGGCCACTGTGACCGCAGCACGGTGCCCTCAGGTGAGAAGGTAGCTGAGCCCGTGGCAGTACTGGCCGGGAGCCTCAGCGGAGACTCAGAGTGTAGGCCTGGGGTTGGACAGAGGGGGTGAGTGGGTGATGGGTATCTGGATGGGGGGCGGGATACAGCTTAACAGCAAACCAAAAGCCAGAAGGATGGAGGGGAAACAGAAAGTTGGAAAAGATGTTCAGAAGAAGAAACAGAGGTGGAAAAGAGAAGGGAAGGGAGGTTGGGGTGTGTGGGGAGTGATTGAAAGAAAGTTAACCTTGAAGGTGGGGGTCCCCTTGAGCTTTGGGCGAAGTGATCTCAAGAAAGACCTGCCCCGGAAGAGCTAGTGTACCTGGCCTCCCATCCCCCTGCATTCTGAATCTCAGTCTTCAGACCACGCCGTGGTGAGAGGGGATAGCTGCCGGGTTTGTGTCTGACTGTTGAGTAGTTTTTGCACACAAGCAGGGCCAGGACACACCTGACTGGGTGCAGCAAGGATCGGGCGAGCTAGGGCAGTAGGCATGTTGTGAGCGCTTGTAGGACACAGGGAAGGGTCGGGCACCTAGGGAGCGTTCAAGGATGCCTACTGAGAAGCACTCGGTGGATGTCTCTGCAGGCTTACCTGGACACACGTGCTCCAGGAGTGACCAAGATTTCTTAAGCCGTTGCTGGAGTAAATGCAAGCCTAAAGTGTCGTGTAACAGGGAGCTAAGAATGGCGGTTGTCTGACTTCTGCCTCCCACTTCCCCATCCCCCACCCCCGCCTCGCAACTTATACTCTCTCTCTTGCCTTTAATTTCTGAGGTTTAGTGAGTTCGATTAGCCGAGTGCTCAGAATCAAGTTCGGGAAGAAAGAGGACGATGAAGAAGGAGACAAGAAGGAAGAAGACGGTGAGAAGAAAGCCAAACACAGCATCGACGGCATCCTGGGCGACAAAGGTAAGAACCTACCGTGGCCCGTGGCGCCGGAGACCACGTTTTCCCACGCTTCTGGTGAGAACTTGTACGGATTAACCTCTGCCACAGCTGGGACGGTCCGGGATTGGGGGGAACAAAAAAAAAAGTCGCAGATCGCCGGCGGCCTAGGTTTTGAAAGCGTTAGGGTGCGCGGGTCTATTCCTCCTCACCACCACAAGTCCTGAGAGCGCGGCTGCGGGGTAGCACAATCCTGCGCCTCAGCTGTCACCCCTCTCCCCCCCCCCCCCGCGCGTGCTTGGGTCCACAGCCTGTGAACCCTCTAGAGCAGGCATTTTGGTGTTGATCAATTATTTATAGAAAACTTGGGCAAGCGTTCGGGAGATAGGGAGGAGGGCGAGAAAGGAGGAGCCCGCCCGGGGCTCCCTAAATGAATTTGTTAACCAGCCCCGCACACGCTTTCTAAATGGTCCCTTGAAACCCCGCCTGACAGCTGACTGACCGCTGCAATCAATAAAAATTAGCCCGAGCCGTGCGGGCTGCCTCTCAGTCCCGCATGGCCAGGGAGGACTGGGGACACACGGGTGCTTTCCTCTTGGCAAGCACTGTGTGTCGGGGATGGGGGGGGGGACGACTGGAGGCCAAGTTCCCAGATGCCAAGAGTCGGGGGATTTACCCACCATCTTCTGCCCAACCTTAACGAGGCTCGCTTCCCTGCGCGGACTCAGTGCTCGCCTTTCTCTCTGGAGCCGTTAGGGCTGAAGTTTATCTTTCAAGTGTCTGCATCCCGGCTTGAGAACCCGGATGTGTCTCTGTTTCTGAATAGGGAAGTTTTCCTTCGTCACCCCTCCCGCGGAAGTTTTCTTGTCTGTATAAAAGTGGGGTCGTAAGCGAGGTGGGATGGAGATGAAGGTTTCAGAGTCACAAAGACTGAAAAGAGGGCGCCTGAAACGCACATGCCAGGGAGACAAATGAATCAGAAAGACAAGTATCTTTGGGGAAAGTGTGGGACGTTTACTAAAAACCCGTTGTCGTCGGAGAATTTGTCCAGAGGTTTCTGCAGAGTCCCTTCTCAGCAGCTCCCGTCTTGGTCTCTCCCTGGTTCTCTGGAGTGTCTCCCAACCTTGAAGATGAACTTCACAGACAAAATCCCACTTATAAAGACAACACCCAGAGATGGAGACCTAGCCCCCACCAGCCCAGTTCAGCCTAAAGGATTGGGGAGGGGGTAGTGGTAGGCTGTTGATAGTACCTAGAAGGGCTGCTGTCCCTTTGGGGACAAATCTGGGGGGGGGAAGCAATCTTGAGCTGGTGACCCACTGTGCCAGGCCTGCCAAAGGGGCATCAGCTCTGCTCCAGGAGGTAGCCTCTGGCGGATGCCTTGACCATTCTCCCTAGAGCCCTGGGACTCTTTCCTGGAAACCTGGGGTTTATCTCAGTTTATCAGAAAGACAAATTAGTCTTTAAAAAAAAAAATCAGTATTGCTGGTGGATCCTGAATTGGAACAATCTTTCTAAGGTTCATGTTACACACCAAACACCTCTAAGAGTTACCCCCAGGAAGCAGCGGGGGGGGGGGTATTTTGAGTTTGTTTAGAGACTGCTTGTGTTGTGTGCAGGTAGGGGGATATGTTTAATTCAGTGTGTGATGAAACACGCAAGAGGTCAGTGGCCTCTGAGAAAAAGAAGGGAACGGGAAAGAGACAGAAAGAAGATTGAGTCTTAGGAGATCCCTCTGCTTTAGAGAATTCAGAGGCCTCACAAAACAAGTGAACCAGCGTCTTCGCTGGAAAGAGGTTTTCCCTGCCAGAAACCCAGGACGCTCCAAGTCTCCAGGGTTTTAGAGACTGGGTCCGGCCTGTCCAGATGAGGCCGGCTGAGAACACAGGTGTTGGATGTACAGAGCTGGAAGGATGAAGTGGTTTGCTGGGGCAGCTGGTGTCCTGACAGATCCCCAGGGCTCCCGTCGCTGTTGGGGTATGTACGATTCTCTGGGGCACTGTGATGGCCTCCTGAGCTCCCGCATCTCTCAGGTGGCTGGGGACCTTTGGATCCGGAATTTGCAGCTTGAGCATAGGCAATTGTGTAGGGGCAGTGGCTGTGCAAATAGGAAAAGGGTTTGATTGTGGGCAGATTTGGTGTCCAGCATGAACCCTGGCCTGTGGGTTGGCAGGCATGTGAGGACCCCCCCCCCTGTGTGTGTGTGTGTGTGTGTGTGTGTGTGTGTCTGTCTCTCTCTGTGTATCTCTCTCTGCCTGTCTCTCTGTCTCTGTCTCTGTCTCTGTCTCTGTCTCTGTCTCTCTCTCTCTCTCTCTCTCTCTCTCTCTCTCTCTCTGACCCTAGTCGTCAGTTTCACAGTCGAATTAAAGCTG
Source organism: Micromys minutus (assembly GCF_963924665.1). Lineage (NCBI taxonomy): Eukaryota > Metazoa > Chordata > Mammalia > Rodentia > Muridae > Micromys > Micromys minutus. The sequence goes on along the minus strand of NC_137978.1, from coordinate 53,143,240 downwards.
AAAAGCCCCATCCAGCCCCTCACCCAGGGTTGAGTCCAGAGCCTGCTCAGATGCCCACCTCCCTCCCCCCACCATGCGTCAAGCAAGGGGAGGGGTACACACTCACAACTTTGTTTTGCCTTCTTGCTTTTTTGACAAATGCTTTCTCCCAGGGTCGCCCTTCTCATGGCGGGGAGCCACCAAAGAGGGGTTTAAGAGCGCTCCTCTTTAAGCACTAAAGAGAGATCCCTCCCTGGGTCCGTTTCTTCCTATCGTCCGCTTGGCATTTAATAATGTTAAGACTTATTAGAGCTGGTAATGAAAACTGAAGCAGCTGAATGGGAAGCCGTGTTGGAGAGGGGTGTAATAGCTTCCAGGCATGGTAAGAAACTATTTATCCGCAATCAGTCTTCACTCTCAGAGTTTGAAGCACAAACGTTAAGTTGAAGGGTTTTAAAGCAGATTAAATTGAGCTTTTATTTCTCCGCACTTTCATCTCTGAACGGCTCACTCCTGCTTCCCTTGGGCTGATATTCATGAGACTGTGGGCTTTTTTTTTTTCTCTCCCCTTCCTCTTTCCCTCTTATCCTAGTTAAGACTGAGTTATTAGGATTGTTGCTTGTGAGAATTCTCAGAACTACTGCCTATAGGGGCTGTGGCCAAGCTCAGCTAACCTGGAGACGGAAAGGGGACAGTTTGCACCCTTTGTAGGTTAGGCCCTCTCTTCTTCAACCCTCTCCCCAAGAGTCAGGGGGTGGGTAGAGCTGGCCTGGTATAGATCTGAACAGACAAAGCAGAGGGATTTCCCCCTAGAAATTGATAAGGGCATGCAAGGAAAGCTTGGGTCGCTCTCTGTAGTATAAGGAAAATTTGGGCCAGTCTCTGTAGCTCTGTAGTCGCAGAGATGGGCAGGATGGAGAGATTTATAGTAACAATAGGTGTAACAGCACACAACCCACAGCCAAAACCTCGGGCATCTGACTACGCTCAAGCTGAAGCCCCAGCTGAACACATCAGACATGGGACTGGTTGGTCCCTAGGTACAAAGCCCAGTGGGGTTATAATTAAAATGAAACACGCAAAAAGTTACCAGGGGGATAAGAAGTTGTTTTCCTGTGTGGCCAGAAATACGTGTGGGTGTCAGAGTCCAGTGGGAAACCAGAGCTCAGGGGTGCGAAAGGCCATGGGGGGGCCTACGGAGAAGAAAAGCGTGGGGCTAGGACTTAATTTTTCCTTAGAGAGGATTGAACCAGAGTCTGACACAGGCTAAGCAAGCGCTCTCCCCCACGGAGCTATGCATCTCAGGCTGTAGGTTTGTTTTCTTTGCATTTTCCCCTTAATTTATTTGAAGAAAGGTAAACTTACAGGTGTGGAGTGGAATACCAACGGGGAAGGATCAGAAGGAGTTGGAGGGGGGAGCCCGAAGTGTCGGTTTTAGACACTTGTAAAAGGAGGTGGGAAACAATTTAATTTGGCAGCGGCAATGGCTGCTAATGCGGTTTTCGGTCGTTTGCCGCACCGGAGGAAGCTGTTTTGATTGTGTGTACAAGGACCTGCCAAATTTAATTAGGCTCCGGGGGAGCGAATGAATAGGGGAAGGGGGGCAGGGCTCCTCACAGCCCGCACTTTTCCTTAGTGTTTTTCCCCCATCCCCGGAGACTTCACACCTGGAAGGGTCAATGTCTTGGGGGGGTGTTAGGTAAGAAGAGACCTGGGGGGGACCTTGGAGAAGAGGGCTGGCCCGAGAGAGTACCAAGACCGTCGTTTTATCGGGAGGAGATCTGCATCGATTTAAACCTACAACTTCCCTCCTCTGTAAATGTGTGTTTAGAGAAAGGTAATTGACACTCCACCAAATCAAAGGATTACCCCGGGTTGGCAATCTAATCAAACACAGTCCAGGCGGGATTTGAGTCTGTTCAGAGGAGGATCAGCTTCGCATAATGGGGGCTCCGAGGAAGATAGGGGGTGTCAGGCAATTCCTCGGCTTTAGGCAGCGCTCAGCTTTGGACGTGGAAGGAACGGAGCTAGCGTAGGAGGGGGGCCTGGGAGGCCCCTACGGTCCAGTGGGGGATGGGACGCGGAAGGTCCGGGAGGGAGGGAGCTCCTAGCGAGGGGGTGAGCCCACACTGAGCTGACAAGACTCCCTCCCTCCCGCCCCCCAGTCCTCCTGAACCCAAGACAAGAGTGAGGAGGAGGGAGCTGAGACTAAGTGGCTCCACAATAAGGCGATAGCTGTTACAAAGGCGAACACGCGCTCGCACACTCGCAGCCCCGCATCCCGGGGTAAATAAAGTCTGCAAACGGCGCTCCAGATAAACGAGTGCCTAAATCTGGTGTGACGGGCCAGGAGAGAAGAGACAGAAAGAGATAAGGCTGGGGAGGGGCGATGAAGGAGAGTAATCTAATAGAAGACATTCCGAAAAACAAACTTTATAAGCGAGAGAATCAGCGAGTGCAGAGCGCGGAAGACGTGCCGGGCCGATGCGGGCCGCGGGCGCCTGGGTGCTGGAGATGCCGCCGAGATGCTGGGGATACAGGAGCCGGGCCCCCCGGGGGGGGCGTTCAAGGGAGAGGCCCAGGCGTACAGAAGTTGCTGGAGTCTAGCAAGTGGGGTCCCCCGCTGAGAGAACGCGCGCGTTCCGTGTTCACCTCCGGGCACGCACCCGCCGCGCGGCGGCCGTTTCAAGGCGCCTGTACCTAAAAGATTCGCGTGCACAGAGCGGCAGTTAAAGGAATTAGATATTTACCAGTTTGAAATAAGCCTGGCTAAGAAGAAGGGAGAAGAGAGAGAGGGAGACACACACACACACACACACACACACACACACACACACACACACACACACACACACATTGAAAAGATGAGGCTAGGGGAAAGACTTCAAACGAATTCATCATTTGGAACGGTGAAGGGAGATTTACCAGACAGTATTGGGAAGTTATTTAGATATTAATAACACATTTTCCTGAGGCGCGACCACGGCAGACGTCTGCTCTGCTCTCCAAGCTATTTGGCTGGGTAAAATATGGGCATCTCAAATGTTGGGAGGCGATAAGGCAATCGGGCCAACCCTGGTCCTGAGTCTGCAACGCAGTAGCGTTAAACCCGGATTAACCTCCCCCCACCCGCCACCCCTCCCCTTGAAAGGCTTTCCAAATTTTTGAGTGGAATTTACATGGAAGGGTTTTTAAAGCACACACATAACAGTAGCCACCAGGCAACGAGGTGCTTTTTGAGACTTTTACTTTTTATTAAGAAGCCTTTTTTTTTTTTCCTTTCTGAAAACAGTTGTTACACATTACCTTGCGTGTCAACATTACATAAGGCACAGAGAGGGCTCAGCAAACGATACTCTTTGTAAAATTGAGGCTTGCGGTTAGTCTATGGCCATCAAGAAAGTTAAGGTGACCTCTCTGTCCACAGCCCCAGTTAGGGTATCTAAGGATTTAAAAAAAAAAAGAAAAAAAAAGAAAAAGAAAAGCCCCGTAAACTAACAGCCTCAAAACAGCTGGAGAAGAGTACTTTTACTTGGAAACCCCAAAAGGAAGGTTCTCTCTGGGGCCTCGAAGGCCTGACTTGGAGGGGGGGTGCATTCCGGGAATTCCTGAAAAATAGCCGCATCCCCTCCCACTCCACTAATGGGGTAATTAGGAAACCCAGTTGGGGACCTTGGGTGATTGGAAGATGGGGATGCCCCCTAAGTTTCTGTTACCCTAGGCCCTCCCTCTCTTTTTCCCTACCCCTAACTCCCGCTGACCATGGGGAGGGGGTGGAAATCGGGTCAGCACTTTCTGACCCGCTCGGTTGGGATTGGCCCCACTGGGGTCAGGCCGGGGGAGGGAGGAAACTCGCCTTCCCAAATCTAATCAAGGCAGAACGGCGACCTAAAGGGGAAGCTGCTCCATTTGTAGCTAGATCTCTCCATAACTTCAAACAAAGTGGGGCTGGGGAGGGGCGGAACCGAGATTCCAAGGGGGAAAGAGCTTAGGGGAGGGGGAACCTCAACATGAGAAGGGGAGGGGACTTCAGGAGGAAGAGAAGGGGTCGAGGGCAAAGGGGAGGTGGGGGCCAAACGAGGGGATGTGGGGAGATGTGAAGGCCGGGTCAACAACTTAAGCCCGAGAGGAGAGGAACCGCGTCCGGCAGACCCCAGCACCCTCGGGAGGGGTGAGGGGAAATTGTACGAGCCCCAATTTCTGTTTCTAAGCACCCCAGAGCATATTGTCTAGTCCTTTGGTGCAGGAGCTGAGTTGGACTCCCGTGGATTTTCAGGGACCAGGAGGCCGCCCGCAGGTCTCTGGACGCCCAGGGCTGCTGCCATTAGCGCGCACGAGGGCTAAGGGTCAGCTCCCTGGCTCAGTTACCAAGCCTTGGAAGCGCGCTAGTTCTAAATCTGAGTCAGGCAGCGGTGGAGAGGGGCGGTGGGGACCCGGAGCCAAAGACAAGGGGTGAGAAAGTCGGAGAGCGTCTGCAGAAAGGGAGCGATCGCGGAGAAGCTTGCAGGAGAGAAGACGGGGAGTGGCGTGTGGGGACGCTAAGCAGCGCCAAGAGGAGAGGGGGGCGCCGGGCAGCAGGGGGAAAAGACAAAGGGACGCAGTCGCCGAGAGGCTGCCCCGGACCGCGGTCGCGGCGGGCTGCAGAGCAAGCGGGGCCGGGCGGCGGGTCGCAGTGCTTTTGATGCTCGGCGTTGGGTGACACCAGTACAAAGGCGGCTCATCGTATTACCGCGCGGCCCGGCGGCTCCCCGGGATCCAGCCGCTTAATTAGAGGCGAGCGCGCCGAGCGGGTGGGGCGGGGACCCGGGCGGCGCGCTGTGACCCAGCGCTGGGCCTCGGCCAGCCGCACAGCGGAGCGAGATCTCCCCGCACCCACGTCCCCCGCCTCCAGCCGGGTGCGGACTTCGCGCCTTCTCTCTTAGCTGTCCCAGGGCAAAGTTCCTGGGTCTGAGAGGCGACAGTGCCCGAATCCTCAGCTCCAGGTTTTGTCCTCAGAGCCAAGCGGATGGGGATTGGGGAACATTGGAAGGCGAGACTGCTCTCTGAGTCCTGTTCCACCCACCGGTTCTCCTTGGCTGAGTGTTCGCGACCATCGCGGGCTTCTGCTCCTGGCCCCGGCATCTCCGGGTAACCGCTGCTGGAGCACCAGGAATGGGTAGAACGCACCAGCCCCCAGCACACTAGCCTTGTAACTTGGGACGCGTCGATGAATGTCTCTGCGCCTCGATTTCCCACGGATAGAGATTTACACAAAGGTTCCTGTCCTTCGGATGGGATTCCAGACCCATTTGAAAGTCAGGTACAAGCTAAGGAAAACCAACAAACAAAAGCCCAACTCTTCGCTGGAGTCCATAGGCCCAGAATTTTAAATACTGTGTAAAGAGGCGCCTGTGTCTCCTGAGGTAACACCCTGATCAAAACCCCGTAGCTGCGTTTTTGATAGTTCTAGTGCTCTCTAAAGGGCCCCAGCGTCCCGGAGTGGAGCCCAGAATGAAGGAATTTAAATGAAGGGGGCGGGTGAGAAGTGAGAGCTAGCAGTCTGGCCTCTCTGGGCCCCCCCCCCCTTCTTCTTCTTCTTCTTCTTCTTCTTCTTCTTCTTCTTCTTCTTCTTCTTCTTCTTCTTCTTCTTCTTCTTCTTCTTCTTCTTCTTCTTCTTCTTCTTCTTCTTCTTCTTCCTCCTCCTCCTCCTCTTCCTCCTCCTCCTCCTCCTCCTCCTCCTTCTTCTTCTCCTTCTACTTCTTCTCTTCCTCCTCCTCCATCTCCTTCTCCCCTTCTCTGTCTTCTCTTTCTCAGTCTCTGTTCCTTAGAATGTGTGTCTCTCTCATAGTCAAGCAAGTAGTTTTTAACTTGTCTGACTTCAAAACAGAGGCAGCCTCCCAGCTTCATATTTGGAAAAGGCCCTTTCCCTTGTATATTTACTTATTTCCCCCCATTTTATTGTCTGGGGTTGAGTATGCACGTGCAGACCAGAGGACAACTTGCAGGAGTCAATTCTCCCTTTTCACTACTGTAGGTGAACTGAGATCAAACTCAGGTCATCAGGCTTGAAGCATTTCTACTGCCTGAGCCATCTCACGGTCCCTTCTCAAATAAATGCAAGTGTGCCTCCAATTTTGTCCTATATCACTAAAGGAAAAAGAGGCTAGGAAAGAGAAACTCTTCTCCTGAGAAGTAAATATCTGTGAATCTCTTCATCTGCCCTCTAGAACTTTTATTGAACGTATGTGTTAAGTGCTGAGCACCTAAATTTTATGTGGGATATCAGGACATTCCCCTCTGGTCTCTGTCCTCATGAAGTTCCAATCTGATAGTGGGAACAGACAAAAGCCCCCCAAAACAGACCTTCGTTCCCAGAGTGCATCTGTGTTCACCTGGGTTTCTGGGATTGAGATGTGTTTAGGCATTTGTGAATGATGGGGTGTGTGTGTGTGTGTGTGTGTGTCTGTGTGTGTGTCTGTGTTCAAGTAAGCCTGGGAGCACACAGTGGGGTATACTTGCCACTGCCTCTGAAAGCTGCAGTCAGCCCTAAAGTTGACCTCTGGAGTCACTGGCACCCAAAGTCTGTCTTCCATGCATTGAGGGTTCAAGGAAGTGGGGAGGGGGAGGGAGGACAGAGTCCCTCGCCTTCATGAAACTCTTTGTCTGAGGGGCCAAAAGACCTAAGATCAAAGAAAGCCCGGCAGGACAAAAAAAAGTGGGTGGGACCAAGAGAAGTAGCTTAGAAAACTCCAACCTGAATTTTTTTTCTGGGATCCTTTTGGGGGAAGTTTCAGCAAGTGGGCTGTGGCCTTTCTCTGGGTTCCTCTCCAAGGTCCCCAAGCCTCAGCAAGGATGACGGGTGATCAGCCACGCCTCCGGATGTGGGTTTAACTTCAGACAGCAGATCTTTAGGTGCCTGGGAGAATGGAGCCCGGCCTGGCCTGCCAGAGGTGTTCCGTGGGAGGTGTGGAGATGTTCAGGAAATGTGAGGTGGAGACTGGGGTGGGGGCTGGGGGTCTAGGTTCAAGCTTCCTGGAGCTCAGGAAGCTTGTCTTAAAATCTACCCTGTATGTGTAGGAGCTACAAAGGCATGAAAATCAAAGCTGGAGTTTGGTTCCTAGGCAAGTTTTGGGGTTGTGACAGTGAGAGTTTTAAGGAAAGTTTTGGACCCTCTGCTTCCTAATGGAAGCTTCTAGAAGAACCTCCATCTCCTGTCTTCTGCTATCACTAGAACCAAGAGAGTGCCACAGTGATGTACTGAGATTCTCTCTCTGGTCTTCAACTCTAAGCACCCCCCCATGTACCAACCCCATCTTTGTAATTTCCTTCCATGACAGGATTTTTCTGGATTTTCCTTTTTTTTCAGGCCCCAAAAATCAGTTAAGGGGAGAGGGAGAGAGAGAGAGAAAGAGACAGAGAGACAGAGACAGATACCAGAGGAGGGAGGGCGCAGCTGAATGGTACCTTAGCTTCAGCTTTGGCCCTCCCTGACCTAGGGGCCAATGCCTTTTCTCTCATCTTCTTTCTGGCGACTGAAAATGGACAGAAGTGGCAATGTCAACCCTTCTTTTGTCAGATAGGGAGTAAGGATGTGAATCATTACAGAATCCTCTTATCCCACACCTTTGTTAGTGGGACTTTAACAGGACCGGAAGAAAAGAGGCTCTGGAACTTACTTGAAAAGTGGAAGGCTCTCAATGTGTTCCAGTTAGGACATTCCCTTCCATAACCAATTAGGGCCACACTGAGGTCCTATCAGAGTGACCCAAGCCAGGCTACAAAGGACTTTTTGCTCTGCCCCGTCCCCACCTCACTTGCTTTCCCCTCTCTCTGCTGTTTGGTTCTGATCCTGAAGTCTAGCCCCTGTTAGGGAACTTTGCAACAACAGTGACTTCCCATCCACCCAAGGCCTCGTTTTCCTCATTTGACCAGGGCTGCCTGGAGATGGCTCAGGACTGGAGGAAAGAAAGGCAGGGCTGGTGAAGGGAAAGAAAGCTTTCTGAAGCCTGGTGGGGAATCCCAGGCTAGAGGGAGGCCCTGGCTCCTCCTCCCCGCACTCCGGGCCTGCTCTCGCCTCAATGGCCACTTTAGAAATACAAACAACTTTAGAAATAAAGTAACCAAACCCCCAAGGGGCTTTGACTGAGCAAGCAAATGCCTGGTGGCGCTTTGCTGTGGTGTGGGCCAGGCCCTGGCCTAATCTTGCTTTCATTTCCACCGACTGCTGCTGAGGAAGCACTCAGAGGCCTCCAGGCCCCTCAGGAGGCTGATTAGGCTACAAAGAGACCCCATTATCCAGAGAAAAATGGGGGTGGGAGGGTGGGGGAAGGCACCGAGGGGAGAGAGGCCTCTGAGCCAGCCTTTTGACTTGGAGAAGTCAAGAGTCTCCCACACGTGAGGGGGTACATTCACACCCACCCCCAGCAAAAAACAAACAAACAAACAGGAGCAAGCATCCCTAATACAGCTCCCGTGCTGAGCTGCTACAGGGAGACCACAGAGGCCCAGGACAGTGATCGTCACCACTCTAGAGCTTGGTTGCTGGGTGTGGTGGGGATGATAATGTCCACTGCTCTGCCCCCAGAAGGCCCCTCTTTTGTGAGCAGTGAGTATAGGATGCTGGTGTATCCAGGAGTCACCTGAGCAGGGGCCTCCTTGGCCACCACTCCCAATGAGGAGGTAGAAGCTGAAGCCCAGGGGAGTGTGGGGAAGGAGAGTACAGCCTGAAAGATCCTGATAACTCAGAGTGAGGTTTATTTTTTTTTTTTTCTGAGATTCCGTGCACTCTTGACAGTGGTAGGAAGGCTTGGTACCAGAGGATGCTGGGAAGAGGAAAAGATGACACCGTACAAAACCAGAGCAAATCACAGACTGGGTAAATGTTACTCCCCAGCTGCCCCAGCATCCTCTGTGGCCTTGGCATGTGGTGCTGTGACTCCACAACCATTACATAAGGTGAGTGGGTGGAGGCAGGCCCTGTAGGGGAATTAGTACCTCCTTCCCATCCGATCCAGGAAACAAGAGAGACTCAGGAGCTGCCCAGCTGATGAAGACCAAAGGAACACAACAGATGCTGTTAGATGAATGGGAAGACCTTAGCAGAGACTGGACAGGATTCTCCTCTCTGCCTCTCTCCTCTACCCTAGGTCCCCCCTGGAAACACAATGTGTCTGTTCTGTTCTCCTGAAGCTCTTCCATTGTTTATTCCATCTAAGTTTGTCATGGTGGACCATGCTAGGGAGGTGCCTCCTGGGGCCTGGTTGCAGGCTCCTAAAAACCTGAGCTAAATACTTCAACTTAGGGCTTATTCCAAGGGCAGTGGGGAGCCATGGAAGGATCTCAGCTTGGGGTTGATGGATAGAGAGGGGAAAGTCACAGAAGGTGCAGGTGTGAGAGGGAGCACCTTGCTGCTGATGGAGGGAGGAAGAAGACTCAATCCCTGAGTCCTCCCTGCACAGAAGACTGCCCCGATGTAGAGCCAGCAATTGCCACCTGGGGGTCCCACTTCAGGAGGGCACAGACTTGAACAAGCCCCTGAGCCCATCTTCTCACAGTTCAGAAAGGGAGACAGGGATGAGCCGGAGAGAGATACAGGCCACTTTGCTTATGGGTAGAGGAGCAAGATGAATGGTCCAGAGGACTGGGTATTCGGAAGCCATGAGGTAAAATTGGCCTCTCCTTCATCTCTGAAGACTCTTTGTGTTAAGTGTGGCGCATGCTTAGATACTCCACAGGGGGAAACTGAGGCCAAGAGGTGGTTGGTTCAAGAGGTGGGGGCGGGGGGGAGAGCCCTCTTCTGAGTTCGCTAGACCCTAATGCCCTTGACTCTCAGTGGTCTGGAGAGGAGCCAGGCCTGCTTGTCTGTTTGGGGTGGAACAACTGAGGCTCACCAACCCCCACTATCTTTTGCATAGGCTCTTAATCTTCTGTTCCAGGAGCTATGACTCCAGCAGGCATCGCTATGAAGCACCTAGTATAGTGTATCAGCATCTCCAAGGATCTTATGACCCCTGAGACTGGACAGATGTCTCAAAAGTCTACTCTGCCACTCTATGGGGAAAACTAATAAATGGCTCGAAAATGAAGCTCAAAGGCCAGGCAGCCAACCAGCTAGCGGGAGTTGGAGGTGGTAGGAATGAGCCTCTTCCGGTCCAGTCTCTAGTCCTTGGTCTCTTGGTCTGAACCGTCATAGGGATCGGCCCGGTGGTTTTTAAGTTGTGGGGGATGGCCCCGGCAACTCCAACACTGGGTAGGTGTGCACTGGGAAGGGACAAGGATGATTTGCCCAGGCTGATGGCTTCAGGCCTGGCTTTGTCCCAGGGAGGAGCCAGCCAGGCTCCTCTCAGTGTCTTCTCTCCTTCTCTTGGGTGAGGGTGGAGGGAAGCGCTGTTTCTCTTGGAGTCAGAGCCTGGGGCTGTGGTTATTGGTCCTCAGAGATAAGGTGATGATTTTTATCTGGTGACAAGTGGTTCCTGTCCCTTTATAGTCCCCAGATTAAAGAACTTTCTCTCCTGGCTGAGAGAGACCTCTTAGAATAGGCGGGGCTGTCTTTTTAGGAAGACTGGTGTCTGCCTCAAAGGTTTTCCCAGCTTGCCCTGTGGCCACGGCAAACAGTCACCTTCTGTGCTTCACCAGCCGTGGTGGGCAGGGGGTGGTTTCTAGCTGTGTAGCATGTTAGAATGATGTCCCACTGGAGGTGCTAGAAAGAGGACGGTGCCAAACTTGAAGAGTGGAGGCCCTCCAGCCAGAGATGGCTACCAAGGTTGAGAGTTACTAGCTTAGTATAAAACACTGGTGCATAGACCAACAGAGGCCCAGAGAGTGGAGGGACTTGGTCACTGACACAGGGCAAGTCAAGAGCAACCGGAACAGAGCTATATGCTCCAGACCCTTAAGCTAGGTCCTTGGTGGTGCAGGGGCAGGCAGATGTCTAAGTCTGAGGCCAGTCTGGACTACAGAGCAAGTTCCAGGACAGCCAGGGATACACAGAGAAACCCTGCCTCTAACAAAACAAAACAAAGCTAGGTGCTTCGATGGAACATTCTTCCAAGTGTTGCTGGGTTCTTAACCTTTATGCATCAAGTGGTCCTGTTGAGGATCTGCTCCAGCAAAGTACCACACCCTGCCCAGTCCCACTGCGCCCCCCACCCTCCAGTTCTTGTTTGATCCGTGGAATGGCCTCTTAGGTCTCACGCCTGGGCTCTCCCTGAACTGTGGGCAATAAGGAACCTAGCCAATGAGGATGAATGTCACACACCCAGGCAGGTGGTGAACTGATGTAGAAGAGGCAGCTGACCTGTAGGAGTGCTTGTTAAAACGGGGGTGGGGTGGGGAAGGTGGGGGAAATACTGGAGCTTGTATGGATGGAGCAGGCACTGAGGCTGGTTTGGGGGGGGGGGATTCCCAAACTAGGTCCTCATTATTCACCGATCCTCCTGCCTCCACCTCTCAAGTGCCAAGGTGACTGGGGTCACATGGCACCCATCCAGGCTCAGACAGTACTAGTGACTGAACTCAAGGCTTCTTTTTTCCTAGGCAAGCCCATATGAAGCTTCAAACAATAAAAATACTAACCAGGGCTGGAGAGACACCCCGGCAGAGAAAAGCAGTAGATGCTCTTGCAGAGGACACAAGTTTAGAACCCACGGAGTGGTTGACAAACATCTGGAACTCCAATTTTAGGGATGCTTCTTTCCAAATTCCACAGACACCCTCCCCCCCCCCCCCCGCCACATACAGCAAAACAGGCAAGCCCCAAAAGTAAAATTAATACATTTGAAAAAAAAGAATTAAAAGTCTAGAAATGAACGTTTAACGGTCTACCTCTAGATCCACTGGGAATAACATTTCAGGGTCTGGGGCAGAACCATCTGGTGTCTCTGTGTGGCTGTGGCTGTGTGTATCTGAGTGTCTCTTGTAGAATTGAGGCTGGATGAGGGTACAAGGTGGACCCTGTCAACTTTGTGACTAAGTAGGTGTTGAGGAAAGAACAGGACCTTGAACCCCAGGTTGGGTTTCTAGTAGCTTTACGTGTGTTGTTCCCCTGGGGAGGACCCTCGGGGTTTGTTTGCTTTCTTCCCCAGGTGCTTGTTCAACAAGCACACTTTCACCAAGCCAAGCTCTTGGCTCAGTCAGAGCTTAGCATCCCTCACAGGTTAGGCGCAGGACCTTTGCAGATGTTTGTCCTCTCAACCCCCCCCCCCAACACACACACCTAAATGCCTCCCCTCCCCTCCCACTCCTGCACCTGCCTCAGCTTCCGGCCTCCTCCTGCTTCAAAGCAGCAGGCTGGGCTTTACCTGCCCGCCTCAGAGAATGGCAGCCAGGCAAGAAAGGGGAAATGGTATTTTAGGCACTTAATTAGACCCGGGACAAGAATGGAGGCCAGGCGTTCTGGTCAGGTCAGAAGCAGTTCTTGGGATTAACACCCAAGTAACCAAGGTATCAAGCAAGGCTTGCTGGCCCTCTGGCAGCAGGCAGCGGGCAGCAGAAGAATCCTGGGCAGCAGACAGGCTGTGGCCACTGGGCTGGTGTCCCAGGAACCGTACTGATGGGGGAGGGTGGGGGGTGTAGGGGCCACAGTGGTCTGTGTTGAGAGAAGAGCCCGCCCCTCCCCCTCCCACAGCTGTCAATCAGTTATTCTTCTCCCCTTTTCTTACTGTTTTTTCCAAGAAGGAGGTGTCCAGAGATGTAGGGGATAGAGATGTGGGTGGGTCAGGGCCTAGAGCATAGGTTTAGAAGGACAGGTCCCCATGGCAGGCTTATCCACCGGGGAAGCTGACACTGGGCTGGTCCATAAAATAGGAGGGACTTTGAGAGGTAAGAATGAGTCTGGAGTTGGGAAGAAAGCGGTGTGGGGGGGGGGGAGCAGAGGATGGGAGATGGGAAGCTGGTAGATGCTTTTGGGGGAGGATTGTGGGGCAGAAGCAGTTTGACCTGAGCCTTGAACGGAGGGAGGCAACTATCTATTGAAGATTCCATGCAAGCAAGCGAGGTGTTCCCTGTATATAATCCCAGAGCTGACAGACTGGGGGGGGGTGTCACGCAGGTTGGAGACCAACCTATACTATACAGTGAGATCCTGACCCTGTCTCAAGAAAACAAAGCAATGAAAACATCTACTACCTACTCCGAATTTACAGGAGTGAATGCCCCAAGTCTTCCAGATAACATCGGGAAGCAGGAATCACATGAAAGCCCACTTACAGATATAAACACTGAGTCACAGTGGTCACACTGGGTCGGGGTTGTCTCAGTGGATGTCCGTGTTCAACTTGACCACTTGGATCTAATGTGAGGGACAGCACTGAGCGCATTACAAACCTCATCTCTTTTAACCTGCAGCCTTGTCATCGGTTGACTGGTTAAAAAAAGGGGGGAGGGGCTCAGAGAGGTTAATTCCTTCACCTGACGTCACACAGCCAAAAAAAGGCAGAGCCAAGTCATTAATATAGGCCTTCTTCCTATTGTGGCATTGGCACAGGCATGCAACTCTGGAGTATTCAGATGTTCACAGAGTCCTGTGGAGAATCTACAGTCTCCTCTCCTACCCCCCCTACCCCTTCCCATCTTCTTCTTCCCATTCCCTCTCCTCTGCTTCCCATCCTGCCTCCATCCCCTGCTTCCCATCACCCCCATCCTCAGCTTCCCATACCCTCCCCATCCCCTGCTTCCCATCACCCCCATCCTCAGCTTCCCATACCCTCCCCATCCCCTGCTTCCCATCACCCCCCCATCCTCAGCTTCCCATACCCTCCCCATCCCCTGCTTCCCATCACCCCCATCCTCAGCTTCCCATCCCCTCCCCCATCCCCTGCTTCTTTTTCCCCCATCCATCCCGGCCTTCTGAAAGCCCCTCCCAGTTTGTAGTTGTCAGCTTCTCAGTGGATCATCCTGCAGCAAGGGGGTCCTTGGAGTCAGGCTTCCCCATCTTTCTAATGGAGCTGCAGCCGGGAGTGTTAGCAACTTGCTGTTTGTGATCCTGAATCAAGAGACCTCAGCGGCCTGGGCATGTGCTGGGAGGGTAGATGGGAGCACTTCCTCTTCCGGGCTTTATTATTCTCTTCCGTGGGCTCTGTTGCCCTCCATTCCTGTCCTGTGTAACCTGACCTACGCTGGGTTGTATTGTGTTTCGTTGTGCTTCCTTGTCAGGATGATACCAGCTCTAGTTGTGTGTGTAAGTGTGTGTGTGTGTGTGTGTGTGTGTGTGTGTGTGTGTGATAGAACATGTGCCTATCAAGTGCTGTGTGCACACGTGCTGCTGTTGCCAAGTGCAGGAGTGTAGCTACTGAACAGAAGAGGTGTGTACTGACACTGGAGCCCACGCTATTGGGCACAGGTTTGTAGATGTGCCCACCGCCCCATTCATAGGGAGGAAATGGGATTGAGGGGCCCGGAGTCTGTTTGGTGAAGGCATCTAGTCACCGAGTGGGGATGAGATGAGAAAGTAAAGCTGGCTTCAGAACCCAGCCTCTCTCTCTCCAATCTGCTCCCCTGGGAAGACTGAAGTGATAACAAAAAGTTTAAAGCCTGTGGTGGCCTCACTGTCATCAAGAGGGCTGGCGGACGGAGGGGGACCTGTGTGTGCTCACAAGCATGGCCCCTCCTCACTGCGGCCGGCCTCTCAGCTCCTGCCCATTTCTGGGCCCCTAGCCCAGCCCCATCACACGAGGGCCTTTCTTTCTGGGGATTGCAAACGCGCCAAAGATTAACGCCCCGCAGCTGGCTGTAGCCCCAAACAATGGCAAGACCTAGGAAGTGAAGGGCTCGCCAAAGGAGCGCAGAGCCCTGTCCAGTGAGGCGGGTGGGTCACGGTCTGCCCGCTTGACTCCAAGTGACCCCGACTGCCTGCCCTTCCCCCAACTCCAGCCTCCAGGCTGGAAGTAGAAACAGTTTGCATCGAGATTCTTACTTAAAAGACCAGACTGCTCTGCACAAGTAAAACTTTCTACCAGAGACTGGGGATGGGGGAAGTGAGGGGAGAAGGGGGGCACCCCTCAAGATGGAACTGGGTATGGTAACTCACCCCATTCTGCAATGACAAGACAGACTGGCATGATCCCAGCATGTGTCAGGCTGAGGCAGGAGACTGGACAGAGTGTTTGAGGCTAACCTGGGCTACTAAAGGTAAGGAAACCAAAATGGGAAAGGCCAGATGGTTATCTGCAGTAATTTTCAAGCTGGTAAGAGTGAGAGTTGGGGCTAGGACACGGAGCTCAGAGCCCTGGCTGCAGAGAGCCTGTGTCAGCAGATGACAGAGTGGCAGCTAAGAGATTTAGTAACAGCCCAGGTCACAGGGCCAGAGAAAGAGACAGGAATCATTTGACCCTAGCCTTTCTGGCCTGGGTTCAAGACTGATATCTCCCCAGGCATGGTGCCGAACACCCTTTTAATCCTCACACTTGGGAGGCAGAGGCAGACACATCTCTGTGTTGTAGGCCAGCCTGGTCTAAAAAAAGTCCCAGGATATCTAGGGCTATAAAGAGAAACCCTGTCTCAAAAAATTAATTATTGATATTGACCCGCCCCCCGTGTGTGTGTGTGTGTGTGTGTGTGTGTGTGTGTGTGTGTGTGTGTGTGTGGAAGAACCCATCAAGGAGTGAACTGGCCACACTTGGCTTGCCTGTCTAATGCCTTCAGTGCTGTGGCAATTCAAGTTTTCCATTCAAAGCCTATGTCTTCCTTGAATTTGGATATTATTGGTTTTTAAAAAAATCAGCTCTTTTCTTACTCTGAGGACTGTTCTGGTGTCTTCAGACTCTTTCTTGGTCCTTCCCCATAGCACACCAAAAAAGAAAGAAAGAAAGAAAGAAAGAAAGAAAGAAAGAAAGAAAGAAAGAAAGATCACTGTCTGAGAGAAAAACTCTGTACCTTCCTTCTAGCCAGATGTGGGTCTCCTTGGATCAGAAATGAGGGCTGTGGCAGGTCCCAGCCCGTGACTGCAGAGCTCAGAAATGCAGGTGGCGAATCCCCTCTGCAGATGAAGCCACTTAATTACCACGCAATCAATATGCAAACAAATGCCAAACTGGGTTTGAATCAAATTTCTCATTGGGGACTCAGTGGAGGGGGAGAGTCAGGCAGAAGGGGGGGCCACCAGGGTGGATTGCAAAGGAGGGGGTTGGCTGATAGAGAAATGGGTATCTACAAGGCCCAGGCACCCCAAGGCCACTCAGAGCCCCCCCACAAGTCTCCAGAGTCTGGCATGGGGCCCTGCTTCCCATTGAGAGGAGCTGGGGGTCTGTGCCTCCAGGCTGCTGTCTTCAGGAGGGTTCTGAGGCCTGTCAGCTGAAGTCTGGCGGCCTCTGCTAATTCATTTGACTCGGAAATCTCAACTTGACCAGGTTCCCCCTCCCCTCTTTAAAACAAACTCATTAAACTTGTCAACACTCATTAGGCCTGTAAAACATTGAACTGGAGCCACTGGGGGGACTCGGAGAGGGTATGTGTTAGCTGTGTGTGAGCATCTGGGAGCGCACTCCAGAGCTGAGCCTGGCCCTGGGAGACTTGGCTCCGCCTTAGCCACAAGATCAGAAGTCACAACGGTTTGTTTTCTTGCTTTTGCCTGTTATCAAAGGAAGAACAATTCAGGAAGTGAGGACCCCTCCCTCCCCCAGAGAAGCTCCCGAGTCGAACTTCAACTGGAGTTAGCATTTGGCTGTCTGTCTAGTCTACCAGAGTGGAGTTTAGCTCACTGGGTGAGCACTCTGCCACAATGCTGCACCCCCAAACTGAGCCCGCTGCTGCATTTTGGAACTTGTGACTGCAAGGAGCTGGTACCCAGCACCTTCGATCCGATGTGGGCCAGTCTCTGCAGTATTTCCTTTTGACTGAGGGGCCCCAAGTCTCCCCAAAGTAAAGACTGTAATGAAGAAACAGGGTTGCTAAGAGGGGTGAGTTGGCACAGGAGCAAGTCTGTGGTCCTGCAGGGATTTTAGGAAAATAATTTCTTCTTCGACACCCCCTCCCCCACACACCTTTTCTTCCTGCTCGCTGCTCTCAGCTGATTGCTACACAGTGTAAAATCCCTCTTCCTCTAGGGTTCCTGACCCCAGTCCTTTGGTGAGAAGTATAGATGTTTGGGGAGAGGGACATCATAATCTGAAGTTGGGGGAATAAAAGGTTCCGGAGGGTCACAGGGTGTCTTAGAGTGAGAAAGCACACTTAGGGAGGGGGAAGTATTTCCTAGCATGTGGAGACCTAGTGTGGCAATTCTCAGCACAGTGGGTGGGAAAGTCGTAGGAAAGATGCACCCCCCCACCTCACTTTTAAACACTGCCTGTTGCAGAGGAACCTAAACCTCTCAGGTCTGCAAATCGGCAGCTGGAAGAAGCCTGCCGCTGCTTCTTGGGTCGCAGTCTGCAGAGTTCAGAGATGGCCTCCCTGCCTCTCTGGGTCCTGCTCTAGGGCTGGGGAAACGGCATCCAGCCGATGAATAGCCGTTTTGTCTGGGTCCGCTTTTAGGACCTAGGATGTGTTCTTTTTCCCTTTAAAGTGGGGTGTCTGCAGTCTCTGGCTCTTTCTCTCTCCCTTCCCCCCTTCCCCCTCTTATTGAGAATGCCCCCTTTAAAAAAAAAAAAAAAAGACGCCAGCCTTCTGCTATTTTCCTCTGTCCTTGAAAATGAGACCATCAGCCATTGAAGTGGATTGATGAACTCTTCCAAAAAGTTTATTAAGGGAAGGTTAGACAAAAGCCCCCGGGGCCTGCAGGCAACTGAGCAGTCAGTATATATACTGGGCCCTTTTGTCCCCCCAGGGCCGATGCTTGAATGCCTCTCAATGGCCCTCTTCAGAGTGACAAGATCAAGCCAGACAACGGCTTGTTAAAAGGAACTGTTAGCCGTTTCTCTCTGGCTGGGCGCAAAGCTGCGTCCTCCCACTTCGCTCCTGCATTAATGTACATCTGCACCCGGGAATAATCGGCTGGAATTCTGTTGGTTTTGTGTGGGTTTTTCTTTTCTCTTAAATACACCCTCCTCCTCCTCCTCCTCCTTTTCCTCTGCCCTGCCCCCACCTGCCCCTCCTCCAGCCATCCCCTACAGCTGTTCTGGAGGCATCTGTTACTCAGCTCTGCTGCCTGTGTCTAGGGAGGAGTACCCCTGCCCTGGATGGGTATTTCTGAAGAGGAAAAGAGGGAACAGGGCCACTATCTCTTTGGCCCATCCTCACGGATGCTCCCCAAACCCCTGGGGACAGGAGGTAGCAACTTAGCTACACTATCAGCCCTGTAGCCTTGGACACTAAGAGGGAGACCCTCTGTCCCATGTATAGATGGAAATCCAGGCAGGTGATCAGAAGTCTGGGATATTCCTCAGACTTGGCCAATTCAGTGTCTGTGTTCAGGATCCCCTAGGTCTGGTGGAATCTGGTGAGGGCAAGGGTGCCTATTCTGAGGGGTGGGGTCTGCTAGATACCTGACCCTAGGATGCAAGTTTGGGGAAGGCTGTGGGGACCCATAGGAGTGGGGCAAGAAGGGAGGAGATGCCTAGGGAGGAGATGCCTAGGGAGGAGCCATGGATGTAGACAGTTTTGGACACTAGACAGGTAAAGCCTAACAAAGATCAGCTCTGCCCTCTTCATCTGGGCTGTACAGTGTGCATCTGTGTGTGTGTGTGTGTGTGTACTGCAAATCGCCACACTAGTGAGACTGTCAACTCTATCTCGTTCTGTCTGGATGGGACAGTGTGTGATAAACAGATGCTCAGTGAACTTGCCTTGATTCTAGAACCTTCATGAGATTCAGAGGGACAGCTGCTTCTTCTGGGGACTGAAGAGGCTCTTCCTTCCCAACCTCAGAGACAATAACTCTCCCCATCAGAACAGTCCTCTCCTGGTAATGCTAGGGAATGGACTCTTCTCCTCTGGGAAGGGTTCTCCCCCCTTTGAGGATAGGGATAAAGAGATTTTGGACCAACCTGAGAAGAAGCCCTCTGATTCCTAGGGGTCCTCTTTGATGGGGACTCTCCCACCTTCCCCTTATTTCTGCAATGGAAAACCCCCAGCCCTAGGCTATCTAGGACTGTGGATGGATGGCCCAGAGGGCTCAGGTGGATTGGACCATTCTTCTAGCAGGGTAGCTTTAGCCTCACCTCACCTTTGGTGTAAACCAGGGCAGGTTCAAATCTCATCCCTGCTGCTTGTCAGTGAGATCACCGTGACCCAAGTCTTTATGGCCAACAGAAAGGAAATGCTCCAAAAAAAAAAAAAAAAAAAAAAAAAAAAAAAAAAAAAAAAAAAATCAGGATGTGACAAATGTTCAGGCATCTTTCATGTCATCTGGCTTAAGGATCGAATTGGGAGAAAGGAAAGCAGGAAATCCAGATGTGTATGTGTGTGTGTGTGTGTGTGTGTGTGTGTACTAGGTACGTTGGAGAAGGGACAGCCACTGTAATTTAAGAAATTTGCTCCTCACCCCTGTCCACCCCACTGAACGATAACTACTTCACGGATGATTCAAGCCAAACTTCCCTGAAGGAAGGTCTCTGACCCATGACCCCTATAACCTGCATTTAGCACCTTCAAAAGCCCCAGAGAGCTGCTCTGGGCCAGAAGGAGGGAACGGGGCCATCAGCAAGCCAGGTCCTGAGCTCAGGAATCCTGAGTAAAAAACCAGGGAAGATCTCCACAAGGTGCTGTCTGTCCTAACCTGTGAGTGAGTGGCAGCGGGGATCCAGGGTGGTTGGAGGGATCTGAGCGGGAGTCAGAGAGAGTCAGGGCAGCTGCCCCTACAAGAGAAGATATCTCTTCTCTCTGGTTGTTTTGGCTCATCTGTGAAACTGAACGGCATTGCCTTTTTGGTGGGGTTGCCGGAGAGCTGAGTGATGGTCCCCCCACACCCCCGTGCCCTCCCCCCCACCCTGGGCTTAGCTAATAGTGATGACCTGCATGTCTGTGTTGAAAGGCGGCAACACCAAGGTCTGTTCCCAGGCAGGACAGAGGATAGGACAGATGTGAGCTCATGAGACACATCTTGGCCCATCACGGGCAACGCCAGACACATCCAAAAGCCAAGAACAGAGTGCATTCACTCACCCTTGTCCCCAGGGACCCCTGTTGTGGTGATAGAGTTCCCAACCCCTACCCCCATTCTGTGTGAGCTGTGTCATGCTGGACAGGTGATGGCTGGGTCTCTCTGTCTCTTTCTGTCTCTGTCTCTGTCTCTGGCATTTTAAGACATGGTCTCATTCTGTTGTCCAGACTAGCCCGGCATTGACCCTGTGATCCAGGCTGGCACGGAAGTTACGACCTTCCTCTGTCAGTCATCCAAGTGCTGAGATGACAGGTATGAGTCACCACCTGGCTCGGGGTTGCCTCGTTCTTCTACTTTCAGACCTCTGGGTTGGGACTCTAACTCATCTGGTACGAGCTGGATGTACAAGAGCGAGGATCTGAGTTCAAATCTCCAGTGACCATGTAAAACGTCAAACATGGCTCTGTGCACCTTGAACGTCAGTGCTGTGAGGGGTGCAGTGGAGACAGGAGGATTATCAGCGCTTGCTGGTCAGATTCAGTGAGAGGCTCTGTCTCAAGGGAATGAAGATTGATTGATAAGACAGGATACGGTTTTTCTCCTGTGGTCTATGCACGTGTGTGCACACGTATGTGCATCATACACACAGAGAGACAGAGAGAGAGAGAGGGACAGAGACACAGAGTCACAGAGAGACAGAGAGAAACACAGAGGCAGAGAGAAAGAAAAAGAGACTCTGATCTCTGTTTTCATCCCCTGTTTTCTGCCCCAGCCTTGCCTGTGTCCTAACCTGTGTCTTAGATGTCACTCTCCTCATATTTCAGGCAGGAAGGCAGAGCCTAAGGGAACAAGGTCTGTGTCCACTGTCCCTGTAGGTCTCTTTGGAAGCAGGCATTGGGCAGGCTCCTGTCTCCTCAGACATGAATCTCTCTCTCTCTCTCTCTCTCTCTCTCTCTCTCTCTCTCTCTCTCTCTGTGAGCATGCGTGCATGTGTGTGTGCCTGTGTGTGTGTGTAGCGGGGCTGGTGTCTGCCATCTTCTAGTAGGAGGAGCCACATGCTGAGTTCTTGACCTGGCACACAGCGGGCCCTTAAAGCATAGGTGCTTGTGTCTAAGAGGCCCCAGAACCCACATGGGCTTCTTGACTGTGCACAGAGCGTAGGCTCCCACAGCCTGGCTAGCCATTGGAGGTCAGCGGAGCCCTTTATTACCACAATTAATCACCCAGGGACAATGGCGCTGTCATGCCCTCAGCCTGGCCTTCAAGGGGCAGGGGTGGGTGGAGGGCACCCGTGAGGGGCTTAAGCAGCTGCCTATTTGTTTAGGGGTGCAGAACACTTTGCTGGCTCGCACTGCAGTCCTGTGTTGGAATCAGAGTCTTCTTGGGGAGGGGCAGTAGTTAGGCTGGCTCTAGAGGGATGTTGGGTTGTTTTGTTTGTTTGTTTTTGAACATAAACAGGTTGGTCTCAGATTGTACCAGAGTCCTTTGAGGTCTGCTCAGGGGCTGGGTGAGTGGCCAGTGGTCAGTGATGCCACCTTTCTAGGTAAGACAGGGAACTTTGGTGTTCCAGTTCCAATATGAACACTCCACAGTGTGTGTGTAACTGGAACTGGGCTAAGTCTCCCCTTCTCTGAGCTTTGGACTCTGCTTCCACAGGCGAACAGTAACCAGTACCCCAGGGATGCGGTGGGGACACTTACTAGTGGCTTCCAATTATTAGCCTTTGTGAAGTGTAAGGTTTTGATTGTGCCTCCTTTCTGTTCATCATCCATTCATCTATTCACCATCCATCCATCCATCCATCCATTCATTCACCCATCCATCCATTCATTTATTCATTCATTCATTCATTCACCCATCCATCCATCCATCTATTTATCCACCTACTCATTTATTCATTTATCCATCCATTTATCTATCCATCCATTCATTCATTCACCCATCCATCATCCATCCATTCATTTATTCACCCATCCATCCATCCATTCATTTATTCATTCACCCATCCATCCATCCATCCATTCATTCATTCATTCACCCATCCATCCATCCATTCATTCGTTCATTCACCCATCTATCCATCCATCCACCCAACCATTCATCTATCCATTCTTTCACCTGTCCATTCATTCAGTATTTATCTATCTATTCCTTTACTTTGTATTAATTAATTAATTAATTCATTCATTCATTCATCATTTGTTCATTATTACTCATCCATTGAACATCATTCATTCACCATCCACTCTCTTGCCCTGTGAAACTGAAGCATCAGGCCAGATGTTTCCGCCTGGAATTTGCACAGAAGCATTACGCTTAACATTTGCAAACTTTTAATTAACTTTTTTATTTAAAGAAGTACTTTCTTATTGTAAAAAGAAATCAAAGTGCACAGAAAGTTTGTCCATGCTTCCTACGGCTAGATTTTAGATTCGGGGAGTTTGAGAGTCTGATTTTCTGGATGTTTCTTTGTGAGAAGTGTGCTTATCCCCACCTGTGTCCTCCAAGAGTGGGGCATGCCATGACACTGTTGGACTCTTACTTGATTGTCTACCTGGGACAGTATTTCCTAGGGGCTTGGGATATAAGGTTCCTTCCTCAACACCCTGCCTGTAGCAGGCCTTCTCATTTCCTTCCGCTTCTGTTGGTCTGAACAGGAGAAGCTGAGGGGCGGGCTTGAGATTTTCTTGGTTGCCTTTTGGCTCAGCAGGATAGTGCCATTGTGTTTCAGAGAGTAAGCTGAAAGCCACAGAACAGTTGTGACAGCTAGTCTTGAAAGAGCTGGAATTTGGGTGGTTTTAAGTGTGTGCATGTGCCTGTGCATTTGTATGTATGTATACTGTGTGTGTGCACAGAAGAGACATGTGTTTGTATGTGTACAAGTGTGTGTGCATGTGTGTGTGTGTGCATGCCTGCACATATGTGTTTCTCTGTGCACACGATCGCATGTTTCAGAAAAGGCCAGACGCTTTGGATTGCCCTGGAGCTGAAGCTACAGGCATTTTTGAGCTGCAAACTGAACTGTGGGCTTCTACAAGAGCAGTGAACTCTGAATTGCTGAGCCGCCTTCCCAGCTCTACACCTTGTATCTGAAAACAGTCTTTCATTAGCCCAGAATCAGCTGGTGGACTAGGCTGGCTAGTTAGCAAGTTACAGAGATCTGCCTGTGTCTGCCTCTCCAGCACTGAGGTTAAGGTGGAACATCACGATGACCAGCTCACCCTGTCAGTTCGGGGCACTAGCCGAAGGTCCTCAGGCTTGAAAGACAATTGCTTTGCTATACCCTCAGCTTCTGAGCTGAAGTTTACTGAATATATGAGAATATATAGGGAAACTGTTCCCTGTTCAATGGGCAGATGAAAGACTCCTTCTGTCTGTAGCCTGGTGTGGCCCAGTGGCAGGAGACCCCAGACTCTGGCTTTCCCTGCAGCTCAGGAACAGTTAGAGTGTTTCAAGACCCAGCCAGGATACAAAGGCCAACTGCCAGCAGCTCAGACAAGATGGCACCTAGGACACAGGCTCCTTGGTCCTTGGCATTTCTGTAAGAACACAGAGAAGGGGTGGGGTCTAATAGAACCCCAATGCTCTAGCATAGAGAGGTGCCCTTTGGAGGAATGCCCTTTATCTCTTTGCCCTATGAAAACCTAAGCCCCAAACCAACTCCTATCACTGCTCTAGGGATACCAATTGCTTGGTTTGTGTTTGAAATGCTGGGGGTAGATCCCCAGGACACTCATGTGTTGGGAAACTCAGCTACCACTGAACTACAGCCCTGACCTTCAATTATTTTTACATTTATTTATTTATTCTCTCACTCATTCTCTCTCTCTCTCTCTCTCTCTCTCTCTCTCTCTCTCTCTCTCTCTCTGTGTGTGTGTGTGTGTAGTTGTAGTGTGCAGTTGCATAGAGTATATATGACAACTTTTGGGAATCATAATCAGGTCTTTCTTCCACTGTGTGGGTCTGAGGGATCAAACTCAGCTCATCAGACTCAGCAGCAAGTGCCTTTACCTACCGAGCCATCTTACCTCCCCATCATCTCTCTTTTTATTTTATTTTATTTTGAGACAGGTTCTTGATAAGTTGCCCTGACTATCCTTGAACTCACTC
This sequence comes from Micromys minutus, assembly GCF_963924665.1. Lineage (NCBI taxonomy): Eukaryota > Metazoa > Chordata > Mammalia > Rodentia > Muridae > Micromys > Micromys minutus. Next base: position 53,119,203 of record NC_137978.1, on the reverse strand, counting down.
TGTATATAGTCCAGACTGGACTTGAACTTGTGATCTTCCTGCCTCAAACTTCTAAGTGCTTGGGATGACAATCCTGAGCCACCAAGTCCAGCTTACAATTTGGGTCTACACTGAAAAACTCCTGATCACCAGACCATTCTAGATGTTAGATCTAGAAGCATCTAGACCCTCTCATTCTGAGAAAGAGAGAGAGAGAGAGACAGAGAGAGACAGAGAGACAGAGACAGAGAGACAAAGAGAGACAGAGAGACGACAGAGAGACAGAGAGACAGAGAGAGAAAGAGACAGAGAGAAAGGCTGTGTCTTCAGGCAGGGGGCCTGACTGTCCCAGGGCAAGGACAGATCCAACCTTCTGAGACCATGGGTGCTTGCAACAGCAGGAAAGGCAAAGGAAGGCCAGGGAGGATGGTGGGATGCTCTAGGGATGAAGGTGAGAAGGTCATGTTGACAACCAGGGCTGAAGCCTTCACAGTGCTCAAATATGCTGCAGAACCTCACAGCTTACAAAGTTTCTTCAAGGCTACAACACTCTGCGAAGGAACCTTGCCCGCCTCTTTTACAATCGGAGAAACTGAGGCTCCAAGGGTAACAGCTCAGACCACACAGTAAGTGGTGGATATCAGGTCTGGGTGAGCTGAGGGCTTGGGAACCACATAGCCCTTCTCCAATCTTTATAAAGGAAGATGAGGCCCCCAAAGAGTGGAGGCAAGGTATTTCCTACCCAGTAGCCTCCTCCAGACAGAGGACAGTGAGTCCTGTGTGGGTAGAAGGCCATGCCTGGATCCCAGTGACTCTCAGCAAGGCAGGATTCACAGCGGTCCATCCCTAGCAGGCCCTAGAGGCAGCTGAACTCAAGCTCCAACCTGAATCTGCTGTTAGTCCTTGAGAGAATGGCATTGTCTCTCTGTGCATGCCTTTCTTTATAGCGTGCTTGAGAGGGAACTCAACCTCTTACACACATCAGGTACCCAAGCGCTATTGTCAGTCTGACTGTGGGGGGGGGGTGTTGGGCGGCTCTCTGCTCTCTGTTTTGGGTCCCCAACAGCATATCCATAGCTTGTCTTTCATGGATGACCGGAGGTGGTCAAGGTGAGGAGCAGGTGTGTTCATGCCTGGGGCTGGAAAGATGGGGTGTGAGTGGGCTCCACTTTGGAAATGGCACTGTTTTGAGGAAGAGCAGGGAGCTGCTGAAGCTTCTCTTCCCTAAGGCGCAACAGTCAGACTCGGCTTCAAAGAAGTAACTTGATTACTTCTGCAGCCTGCCCTGTGGCTCAGCCCTGGCATCTTAGCACCCATAAGGGCAGGTAGGGGGATGACACATCCTAAATCTGCCTGGGCTACCTAGTAAGACCCTGTTTCAAAACTCAAGCAGCAACAACATCTAAATTAAACTAGTGCCGTGTGCCTGGAATTCCAGAGAGATGGGGGCAGAAAAAGTGTAGAGTTTGAGGGCAGCCTAGGCTACAGTAAGAGTCTTTACTCACCCGCCCCCAATAAACAAAGAAACTCAAAACAAAGACAAAAAAAGAGAAGAAATTAGTTAAGATAAAATAATTCTGCATTTCTGGATAAAAGCTAAGTCCAAAACAAAATCTGTCCACACGACTCCATGCAGGGTTCATCTTGCTCTTGGGAGAAATGCTGAGCTTTTTCTGGTGGACAGGACCCCGAGAAGTGGTTGGGGAGTGGTGGTCCATACTGTGGCTCAGCCCCAGGATGGCCAGCTCATGTGTACACACAGCTCCAGGTGCCACGGTTCTCTGTAGATGCAATGCCACAGGGGGTGAGGGGTCCTGCCTGGCTGGCTCAGCCTCCAGTGTGACTCAAGACACAACTGGCCTGTGAGCATGGGAAAGACTTGGAGTAGAGAAGGGCCAGTCAGTCAGGCCACTGAATAAAGCATCTGGCCATTTACCAAAGACAGGCACCTCCTTGGTCCCTGGCAAGGTCCTTAGGGTCCCACCTCTCACCCATGTAGTGTGAGGTAATACTTCACCTAGAGACAGGCTTTGAAAGTCAATTATCTGAAACAAGGCAGCCAAGGCCTTTCGGGCCTCTCAGAGAGCTCAGAGCAAACAGATTTTTGGCAAGCACGAACCTAAGGAAATAGGATTGAATTTCTCCTCACCTTACCTGGGGAAAAATCCATACTGTCTGTTGGTGAACTTGGCTCAGAGACTTAAGGAGTAGGGGCCTTTTATGCTTCTTGAAGATAGAACCATAGATGCTCTACAGCGCCCCTGTACCCCCCCACCACCCCCTATCCCCTCAAAGCCCTCTCCCCACCCTGCCCCCACACCCCACCCTTCACAGTTGCTTCTAGGGCTGAGTACTACCAAGGTTGACTGGTTCTTTTTGGTGTGACTTCATTTCCTCCAGAGTCAGATTTAAAAAAAAAATGTTGGGAGTACCATGAAGCAAGTCTCTCACTGTTCTGTTGTAACCATCTGTGAGATGGAGGGGATGGTAACATTCCTGTGTTAGAAGTTCCTAGCCAAGGACTAGGTGTGCTGGCCCATAATCCCAGCAACTGGGAGGCAGAGGCAGCCAGATCTTTGTGAGTTTGAGGCCAGCTTGGTTTATATACTATAATATAAATAGATATAAATAGGTATAATAAATATAGATAGATATAGGTATAATGCTATATGTAATATAGTATATGTTATAGCATATTATATATTATATATTGTATATTATATTATAGCATATTATATATTATATTAGAATATGTATATTCTACTCTATTATACTATATTATACTATACTATAGGACAGCTAAGGCTACATAGTGAGAACTTGTTTGGAAACAAACAAACAAAGGAAACAAAGTTCCCAGCTAAATGTAACAGAAAGGAGCTAGAGAGAAGGAAGCTGGCTAGGTGGCCTTCGCCTGCATCCTTCTCAGGGCCTCTGGGCGGTGAGAATGATTTGTCCTGCAGCCCCACCCCCACATTTTATTTTCCCAGCTAGGATCTCTTGTACCCTAGTCTGGCTACGTAGCCAAGGATGACCCTGAACTTCTGATCCTTCTGCATTCATCTCCAGGGTACCAGAACACAGCCACACCCAGTGCAGCAGGGCTGGGGATCAAACCCATGGAGTCCTGCAGGCTGGGCAATCGTGCTGCAGAATGAGCTGCGGCTCATAAAAATGCCCGTTTCCCCAGAAGCCGCTCACGGAGGGTGTGAGGCCAGACTGTGAACCCGTGCCCTGCTTAGTATCTGCTTCCCTGCTGTGGGTGAGCGGGGTCAGGGAGTTAAAGACTTTGGAAAGAACTCTAAACACAGAGGTATGGGCTACTTGCTTCCCCAGTTCCTACCCTGGCACTTGGGCACACTTCAGTTGGGACCCTGGCACCTATCCGGGACTTCTTCTATACCAGTGAGAACAGCCCAGAGTAGGCTAGTTTGGGTAGTTGTTAAAAAGTTCCCAGGAGAGGCTGAGGGCATAGCTCAGTTGATGGAGTGTTCGAATGCACAAGTCCTGGAGTTAGGACCCCCAACGCAGGGCCAGATAGGGCATGGTGGCACATGCTCAGCCCTCAAGAGGTGAAAGTAGGGAAATCCAAAGTTCAGGGTCACCCTCAGCTACATAGTGAGTTTCAGGCTAGCCTGGGCCACATGAGAACCTAACTCATCTACACACACACACACACACACACACACACACACACACACACACACATGAACACACACACACACACAGAAAAAGGTTCATAGGCAGTTTTAGCCGCTTAGGTTGAGCCCCCCTGGCATTGAATAGGTGCCCATTAAAAGTTTGCTAACTATAATAATGGCTTCCATTTCTGAAACACCAATCAGGTACCCACCCCTTGCATACGTCTCCATAGGCTTTTCTCTGGAGCAGACCATTCCTGGGACACGCACACCAACACCCTCACACCCTCACACCCCCACACACCAGGAGGTGGGTTGCCTTTGTCCTGCTTTGGGGCACTCTGGGTGTGTCTGCAGCTGGAGCAGGCCCTGGGCTGTACCTGCTGGGACATATCTAGGCAACCCTCAGCAAACAGTGACTCAGCTGCATGGCCACAGAGAAGTCTCTTCCCAGGCTAGTGCCAGCTTATTAGGTTTATTCGGGTTTCTCCCCAACAAGTCAGGGCCCAAGAGGATGTGGCAAGCTCCTGTGTCAGTTTTCCCAAGAGGCCCAGGGAGGGGCAGGGGCTGAGAGGCTGGGATTCCTTCTCTCCTTGCTTAACCCTGTTTCTCCTGTACTAAATGCTTCTGGTCCCTCAGTGAGCAGAGGATCTCAGTTTGGTGGGACAAACACTCTGTTCCTGGCACTGGGGGAGAAGAGATTCTCTTTTTCTCCTGTTCTTGTTTACAGTTTAGGATACTCTCACTGGAAGTAAGATGGGCCTGCTTCCAGACCTTCAGGGGAGAGCAGAGGGAAGCCCTGTGCTTGAGTCTGGGGTGGGTGAGCTTAGGACTTGGTGAAGAGTAGCCACACACCAACATCTTCGTTGTCTGGTAAGGCATGCTGGCTTTCACCCTGCATTTCAGTAACATACCCCAAGCATACCTGGGGTTCTCTAGAAATAATCCGAGTTGGGGAAGGCTTGATCCCAGCCCATAACATTCATTTGCTCTGTGGCTTCCTGTGAATCCCATCCCCCTCTGGGATCTGTCTTCTTATCTGTAAGATTCTTGATGTGGAAGGAGGTCTTGAACAGATAAATCTCTGGGCTCAGCCCTTAGCACAGAAGTTCAATGTCACGGGACCAAGCTTCACCCCTATGGGCTGCTTGATCTGTAATGTGAGGAGAGCTGACTCTTTGCCACAGTTAAACAGAAAGGACTATCATGCAAATGCCTATAAATCACCTGGGACACCAGAGCTATGTTCTGCATGCTTTTATGGCACTGCCATTTGGAGCCAGGCTCTCTCACATGGTATTTATCCACCCAGAGGAGCTCCTACAAGGATTAAATAAGATGCTAGTTACCCAAAGCTTGGTTGGCAAAATAGCCTTAATCGTTGCAAAACCCGATTATCTCCATGGGTGTGGTTGAGTCTACCTCCATTTGCTAAGCCCTGTCTTGAGAGCAGGACAGGAGAGTCTGGGAGCCAACAAGTGTGGTGCATAGAGTGCTGTGACTTTGAATGACCCTGCTCAGGTACCTGGACATCCTGGGTGTCCAGGATCTGTGTCCCATCTGTGTTTTACCTTACCCCTTTAGCTGGTGGCTGTGGTCCCACCCGCGTAAGCCTGCTCTACTCCTGCAAGCTTTCCTTCCTACTTGTATCCCCTGGATCAGGATTCTCCACCCCAAATTCCCAAAGCCCATGGACTCAGTGTCTCCATCTACAGCAACAGCCATCCTCCAACCCCCCCCCCCCACACCACTACACACACACCCCACCCCCATCTCTGCTCTCTCTCACCCCCACTAGGTATCCAATCATCCGTTTATTCTTCTATTGTGGTGGAAGCCTCACTGGCCAGGCTTTGGAGACTAAGAGGGTGGTGCTGACCAGCCAGCGAGGGGAGGGCCTTGGGCTGTGCAGATGGCCGCCCTGGCCCATGGGGATGCTATCCACCTGGCTCCTGAGCCCATCAGGCCCCACTTAAGAGGATGTCCCTCACGTGGAGGGCCCGTCCGGCTGGAGATGCCTTCAGAAATGGAAATGTAGTCCATTTGTTTGTGATTTACTCCCTGACCCTTAACGGGAACCCGATGGGACCAATAAAGGCTCCCAGCATGCCCAGTGCCCAGCCTCAGGAAGACTGGAACCCATCCAGTTCTCTGGAGGCCAAAAACATCTCAGCATCTCAAAGTGGAGCCAACTGCTCAGCTCCTACCCCAGGCCACCCCATCACACACTGAGGCTCCCTAAACTTTTGAAAGATTTCTCACTGCTTCCCAGATCAGCCTCAGGGTGGGGGGCACCGCCCTTTCCATGCTGGGGGCAGGAGGCAGAGGATTCTGTTTTGGAGACAGAGAGAATGAGGATCAGGGTGAGAATATTGTGAACACAAGGTAGGTAGAGAGGAGGCCAGGACAGAGGAGAAAAATCCAGTTTTCAATTTCCCTCAAGAGGAAAGTGAGTTCGCAGGGTACAGAATAATTTTTCCAGCGTGCCAGCCGTAAGTACAACCTTCTTGAGACGTAGCGAGTTATTAACGAAGAGAAAGAAAAGCAATTGTAAAACCTCTTTTCGCTTAGCAGAACCACACAAAACCTCTTGCTTCCTGGGGAATCTAATTAGAGGGTGGGGGCAGAGCTGGGAAGGGATAGAGGCCTAGGTTGGCCTGGGAGGCCCCATTTACCAGTTCAGAAGAATAGCATGAAGCAAACCTTTGTTCTCAGTACCAGAGTGCTTGGTGATGCAAGCTCTGGATTCGAATCCTGAAGCTTGGCTTTGCCAGAAATACAGCCTAGAAAACAGCCGAGCTTGCTATTTCGTGCCTCCTTTCACATAAGCTAGTCCGTGCCTAGAATCCCAACACTTGGTGGAGGCAGGAGGATTGCCAAGAGTGGGAGGCCAGACCGGGCTACGCAGTGAGGTAGTTTGTGTATCTGGTTTTTTCCTGTATGTGTGGCTGGCTTGAATTCCCCGTGCAAGCAAAAAATGACTTGGAACTTCTGATTCTCCTGTTTCAGCCTGTGTGGTGCTGAGGACTGAACTCAGGGCCACACCCATGCTAGGCAAGTACTCTATCAGGCTGGGTCACATCCCCAGCACACACAGTGGGCTTCAGGCTAGTGAGCATAAGGAGTGAAGCCTTGTCTCAAAATGGAAAGGAAAGCAACCTCCTCAGAACCATAAGGGACAAGGGCAGACACACAGGTGCCTGGGTGAGCCATGTCTGGTAGTGCAGGTGAGGCTGGGCCCATCAGTCCTGCCACACACAGCACCAAACACTCCATGTCCAGGATGCTTCAACCATTACTACCAAATGTGGCCTTAGCGCACAGAGACCTGGTCCTGACCAGTCTCCTGACAGGGGCTGGTAACAAGCAGAGTGTGGCTCTGGGGCAGAGGAGAGAAAAGGCTACAAAGAGATCAGAGGCAGTGGTAGCAACCTAAGAGCAGTCTACACTTTCCTGTTTTTCTTTTTTTAACAATGTGTTTATTTTATGTATATGAGTACAGTGTCGCTGTCTTCAGACACACCAGAAGAGGGCATCAGATCCCATTACAGATGGTTGTGAGCCACCATGTGGTTGCTGGGATTTGAACTCAGGACCTCTGAAAGAGCAGTCAGGGCTCTTAACCTCTGAGCCATCTCTCCAGCCTGGTCCACACTTTTCATGTGGTACCTTCACTTCACAAAGGGTAAGGAAGTGACTAGAAGTCTGGGTTCAAGTCCTGACCAATAGCTGTGTGATCTTGGGTATGTTCCCAGCTCTTCCTTGACTCTGGTCCTTAGAAATGAGGTTGGTCTGGGTAACCACAGGGATGTGATGCAGTCATGAGGGAACAGCTCGGCGCCCGGTGGGGCATCTCGGATGTGCTGCTCCAGTGTCTTCACACAGTAGCCTTTAGCTCTCCAGCCAGCCCTCCCCGCTCACAATTGTGTCCTTCACAATACCCGGAAGCGAGAATTTCTGCCTTCTGTGAGCCCATATGTCTTTGGAGTTTACCACCTCCTGGCATCTTAATGCCACTGCCTTTCAATGGCTGGCCACATTTGGGAAAAATATGACACTATCTATTTTTAACAATATTAAGCTAACTGAGCTCAGAGCAGTAATTGCTGCAGGTTGGTTACAAGTAACAGATTTTATCTATCTATCTATCTATCTATCTATCTATCTATCTATCTATCTATGTATCTGTCTATGTATCTGTCTATGTATCTGTCTATGTATCTATCTATGTATCTATCTATGTATCTATCTATGTATCTGTCTATGCATCCGTCTATGTATCTGTCTATGTATCTGTGTATTTATCTATGTGTGTCTATGTATCCTTGTACAACGTATGTATCTATCTATGTAGTATATGTATCTGTCTGCCTGCCTGTCTATCTAATCACATCAATGTAGACACAGAATAGGTGGCAGGAAGCAGACTGAGTTCTAACTCCCTCAGCACCCTTTTTACAGAGTTTTTGACTCTAGTGAGAGAGTCCAGGGAGGTGTGGGAGTTCCCAGGTAGAGGGACATGCAGCAGCCATGACAGAGACACTGTGTTTGCAGGGAAACAGGAGTGAATTGAACATCTGGATACAGATGGGGGATTGGACGGCGGTCTGCCTGTTGGTTTCCAGGGCTTATGTCCTCAGCCCTCTTAGAGCAGTCAGCAGGGACCAGGCAGGCGGCTGGTGCCACATAAATCCATCTCTAATGAGATTCTTGTGCAAGGAGATACTAACAGACAGGCCAACAATCGTGCTGGCTTAAAGAACCAACTGCTGACGGCATATGCTGGGACTTTGCAAGTTAGGGCACCCATCTGGACATGAGGAGAAATCATTCATTCATTCAATCATTTATTCATCCATACATCTGTGACCTTAGGCCAGCTTCTCTCCTGAGCATCAGGAGTAAAGCCATGAACAGAACAGAGATGAGTGTGTGTTGTCAGTCTGTGACCACATATACTCATGTGGCCCCTCCAAATAATCCAACTGCAGAATTGGTCTGGGACAGGTATAGTCCTGACTGTACCTTGTAGGGGCTTCTAAGGGCCTCTTTTGATTGGGCCACAGCTCTTTGCCCTGGAAAAGAGCACAGAGGGGACAGACAGGAAGATGAAGAGTGGGGACTCAGGTCAGAGCCGACATGTAGCGCAGGGGTTGTCCAGAGGGGCAGCCTGGAGGCTGGGGCAGCAGGAGGGCTAGGGACTGCCAAGAACCCTGTGATACAGTGGTCAAGTGGCAGGAGCAGGCTTGGAGAATGACACAAATACATACACATATGCACACATAGACATATGCACACACATACACAGACATACACAAACATATGCACATGCACACACAAAACATACACACATACATACATGCACATACATATATACATATACACATGCACACACATGCACACAAACATATACACATACATACACACAGAAATATACATACAAACATACATATACACACAAACATGTACACATACACACACAGAAATATACATACATACAAACATACACATATATATACACACAAACATGTGCACACACACATACATACACATATACATACACACACACACACACACACACACACACTGCAACCACAGCAGGTGACTTTCAAGCTCTCTCCTCCTGTTCTACCTTCACAGAAGGGGTGGAGAGTCTTAAGACTTCATGGCTCTTCCCTCTCTGCGGAGAAGCCCCCACCTTGTATGTGGCTGGGGTTGGTGCCATGAGTGGCTCTCGGAGGAGTTCCAGTGACCCAGCTTTCACAGATAAGACTTGGGCTCTAGGCTGCAAATACACATCCTTGGGTACCCATGGGCCCACCAGGTAATCCCCATGTGGGAAGCTGGGGAGATGGAGACACTGCTGCTGTACAGCAGGCTTGGCTGGACGCAGTTTTAGCTCTGAAGGCCTTCCCTGACCTTGAACCCAAACCTTGCATCTTACAGCCACCTCAGGTCTCTTCCTCTTTCTCCATGTTTCTTCAGGAGTGGCGACTGCCCTGTACACAAGGGGACTGAAGATCATAACTCTCTTATAAACTCACGGGACATTGCAGGTTCACACCATCCCTTAATCACCAGCCACCTCCTTCTTCCTTTCGGTGATACCATTAAGGACAGACAGAAACCACAGAAGGCAGCTGGCTGTTCAACAGGCTCAGGCTCATACTGGTCACTTTTGCAAATCATTTTTCCCCAACTCTGAGAATAAACGTCACCGACTCAGAAAGGCCGGATGTTAATTAACATCCACACAAAGCCGAAGACATTAGCACCAGGAGGGACTGCGTAGCCTAGCCCCTTCTTGGCAGGAAGAGACAGCATCCTGTGCGGATTGCACCTGGTCCAGGTGACACGTTGTCAACGTCAGCTGCCTACCGCCTCCTGACTCTACCCTGGTATCACTCACAACTGGGCAGCTCCGAGGGAGCTCAGCCCAAGTTCCAGGTTTACCTTTCTCTTCCAAACATAGCAGCTTTCCCAGGATGCAGTTGGAGAGAGGTGACACAGTCACTTAGGAGCACAGACAGAAGTTTTGGGTGCCCCTTCCCTTGCCCTAATCCGGGACCAGTGACGGCTCCTACTCTCTCGACTGCCCACCAGCACCTCAGGGTCAGGACCTAGTTTCAGGTCAGCAAGTGCTCCAGACGGAGCCTTGCAGGGCAGGGGTGTCTGCCTGCCGCGTAAGACGTAACTGTAATTAAGAAATACGCTGCCTCGCCCAGCGTCTTGGCAATCATTTGGCTAAGTAACTAGCATGGTCCAATGCCTCAGAAATCACCATTAGAGTACGCTCCTTATGGCCATAAAATTTCTTGTTTTCTGCCTCTCCTCAGCCTCCCCCGCCATCTTCGCCTTGCTTTATTTACACATTCGTCCCCAAACAATGGCAATGAACTCTTTCCCAGAGTGTTGCAAATCAGAAATTTGTCCACATTTTTCCACCACCTTCCACTGCGGACCTGCTCTGCCTGAGAACAGCCCAGCCAGGCCAGCTGGAGAGGGCTGGGCAGCCCGATTGATGGAAGGTCGCTCCCCACCGCCCACCAGGGAAGACTTTGCAGGGGAGAGGACAGGAGGAGGGGTCAGTGACCAGCCAGATGCAAGGGACCTCTAGGACTAGGGGAGGGGGGGAGAGGAAGAGAAAGGAACAGAGACCAAGACACAGAGACACAGAAAGGAGGGAAAGAGAGGGAAGGGAGGGGGAAGGAAAAGAGAAAGGAGAGAAGGGGGAAGAGGTCTCAGGAGACAGGAAACAAAGCTGGCTCCAGATATCATGTGAGGGAAAAGTCCCTCTCTGCCATGCAAGAAATGTAAGTTTAAAATGCCCTGTGGCCCACACACAGACACTCCCCCCAACTTAGTATTCAGACTTCTGGAATTCCAACTCCCACTGATCTATGGTCATTTCTAGGGTGATAAACATGTGTGACAGCCAGCCCTACTGTGTGCTGACTCCACTGTCCTGTGCTTTCGGATAGAGTGGTGACTAAGCCATGTACAGCCAGGGTCCTCTTCACAGGTTGATCTTAGACGCCTAGGAGAACCTCTTTTCTTCCTCCTCCTCCTTTTCTCCTCCTCCTTCTCTTCTTCAAGATGGTGAAAGGGGGCTCAGAGAAGTGACTAAAACTCATAAAGGTCACGCAGCAAGTTGGTAAAACTTCAAGGTTCCTGTCCAGAGATTTTATTTATTTATTTATTTATTTATTTATTTATTTATTTTTATTTTTATTTTACCAGACCAAAGACTTTCTGGGAAACTTCCTATGGATGAGGCTATGGTTCTCTTATCTGGGTGAATTGTGGGGCTTCTGCAGTCACACACACACACACACACACACACACACACACACAGACATATATTTACACACAGAGACACATGTATACATTTACACACAGATTTACACACACATATATTTACACACACAGACACATGTGTGTATATATATTTACACACGAAGACATATATTTACACAGAGACACATGTATATATAGCTACATAAAGACCACATATATTTACATACACAGACACATGTACACACACACATATACTTGAGACACACTCTTATGTAGCTCAGGCTAGCCTCCAAGTGCTAGATTACAGGCATGTACCTACCCACTTGGATCATGCAGTGATCTCAGCTTACAGCATGCCAGGAATACACTCTACCAACTGAGTTGTTTTATGTATACGTGTATGAGATTTGTATGTAGCCTGTGTACCGCATGCATTCAGTGCCTGTGGAAGAGGGCAGCAGATCTCCAGGAACTGGAGTTACAGTCAGTTCTTAGTTACTATACTGGGTGCTGGGAATTGAACCCAGGACCTTTGGAAGAGCAGCCAGTGCTCCTGTGAGCTGAGCCTCCTCTCCAGTTCTGCATCTTAACGTTTCAGGTGACTTATAGTTGCCCGTGTCTGTGGGGTTCAGGAAACAGGTCAGTGAACACAGAGTCTGTATCATCTACCTAACTCCTCAAACATGTGCCATTCCGTGCTGGGGACATTTATGCCCTCGTGTCCTGGCCACTTTAAAATACTTCACTAGTCAGGGTTACCGTTGGGACCCACTGTGCACTACAACACAAGAAATGATTCTTCCACTTTCCAAAGCACCGATGTTTTATTGGCCAGCACCCATTTCTGCCACCTGCCTAGAGATCCTGGACACAGCCCGAGGAAAGAGTGTTATAGGATGCTCAGGAAATTGTCGCTTAAGTCACTTCTGGCAGGCGGGTGTCCTAGGTAAGAGGTTGTATCTCTAGGGAACGATGAGTGGTCTGCAGTAAAGCAATCTGCCCCAAGGAAGGGGAGATCTCATCCCTGCCTCTGCACCGAGGCCCCGGATGAAGCTCAGAGTGACCATGGCAGTAGGAAGATAGGGGCAGCTCATCTTGGTCTCTGGGCCTGTGTGGCCTGCAGGAGGCCTGCAAGAGGGGCTCCGTGCTGCCTACAGAGACGCAAGAAAACCATACACCTTTCCTTGCAACAGAGTGCTAGTTCCAGATGAGGAATGCTGATGGCAGGAAGGTGGGCAGACAGGAAGGGGTTGGGAAAGGAAGGCAGGTGGCAGAGTCCTGGAGGGGAAGCTGCCACTCAGGCATGATGGAGTCCTGGCTTTCTGTCTGTGTCTCTCTGTGTGTGCCTCTGTCTCTGTCTGCCTCTTGTCTCTGTGTCTCTCCCTGTGTATGCCTCTGTCTCTGTCTGCCTCTTGTCTCCCTCTGTGTCTCTGTCTCTGCATTTGTCTATTTTCTGTGTCTCTGTCTCTATCTCTCTGCCTCTCTTCGTGTGTCTGTCACTGTCTGTCTCTATTTCCGTGTCTCTGCCTCTCTCTGTGTGTCTCTGTCTCTGCATTTCTGTCTCTCTGTGTCTCTTTCTGTGTGTCTCTATCTCTCTGTCTCTGTGTCTGTCTCTGTGTGAGTCTCTGTCTCTATATTTCACTCTGCGTGTGTGTGTGCACGCACGTACAGATTAAGCCCCATGCATCTGCAAATATGTGCTTAAGTGTGTGGAGAACAGAGGACAACCATCCCTTACGTGTCTTTCCTTAGGTGCTGTCCCCCTTTGTTTTGACACAGGGTCTCCCACTGGCCTAGAAGAGGCAGGTAGATTAGGTCTGCTGCCCTGTGAGCCCCAGGTTTCCTCCTGTCTCAGTCTCTCCGTGACTGGTTAACATGTGTCTAATAAGGCTGTGCCTGAAACATGGCTCTTACCTGGGGTCTGAGAATCAAACTCGGGCCCTCTCGCTCCCCAGCCTCAGTCAGGGCTTGCTCTCTGATGAGTAAAGCCTGCGATGTCTGTGTTCAGATGGTGGCCGCAGACTCTACCCTTTCGGTTTTTGAGACAAGAACTCTTTGTGTAGCCCCAGCTGTCCTGGAACTCACTGTAGACCAGGCTAGCCTCAAACTCAGAGATCTGCTTGACTCTGCCTCTGCCTCCTGGGTGCTGGGATTAAAGGTGTGTGCCACCATTGCCCAATTCTGAGGTCTTACTTATTGATTGATTGGTTGGTTGATTGATTGATTGAGTCAGTCTTTTAGCCCTAGACTTATTCTTGGCTGAGCTGAGAGGGGTAAGAAGCAAAGCCCACTCCCAAAGCCAGTGTCTGTGCTGGACTTCTGTCTCCTGGGCTCATCACTGAAGAGAATAGGGAGCAGGGACAGGTCCCACTTCATGGCATTGGAGCCTCACTGCCTCTTCTGTGCCATGCAGGTAGTGTCACCTGGTGGGAAGGGACAGCTGCCCTGTTCCTCTTCCACGGGCTTTGAAGCATCTTCTCAGCTCTCCAAGCCTGCCCCACTCTCCTGCCCCTAACCATCTTCTGAGGCTTGTCCTTCAGTACCTCCTTCTGTAACACTTGTGTTCTGGTTGGCTCACTTGAGATCTCCTCCCCACCCCCCACTTGCTCATCTACAGATGTCATTTGCATCGGGGGACAGGTTCCTGTAGAAAGAATGAGGTAGAGGTGACTCTGTGTGGCTGGGTTGGTGAAAATTAAGGAGAGAATATTGGTGTATTCATTTATGTGGCCATTCCTTCATGCATTCATTCATTCACTAACTCATTCACTCACTCATTCATTCACTCGTTCATTCACTCACTCACTCACTCATTCATTCATTCATTCATCTATCCATGGATTACTCGCTGAGGTTGTATTTTGTGTCAGACAAGTCTTTGCCTCTGGGCCCCAGGGTAAATAATGTTCACTTTATCAGGGACACCTGTGGTGATGGCAGCCACAGTTATTAAGAATTTACTATGTATCAGGTGCTTCATGGCCTTGTCTCACAATATCCCCTACATCATCGCGGAAGAGGACTCTGAGAGATTGGGACTGTCAACTTCTTCCTTTGGCCCAGAGGGATGAAGTCACTTTTCTAGATGCTAAGGGCAGGGCACTCCCGAGGGTCACTTTGAAGTACCACCAGCACAGAGAGGGAGAGCCGTAGCATCAGATGTCAAGAACTAGGAGATGCTGGGAGGACCAGCGAGACACTTGAGATTAGACTGAGGCCACCCGTTCTTTTATACTAGGTGAAGAGGGAGGAGGGCTCTGGATGGTAGCTCTGGGAGCTAGCTTGGGATAATGGTTCCCTTTCTGCTTAGTTTCCCTCAACACTGTCATCACTGACCCCTTTAGCAATGACTGGCCCAGCTCCTGTGGCCGGGAAGAGGCAGACAGACCCCACTCCCACCCACCAGCCTGAGCCACTACCTCTGGTTCCTCCCACTTCTCTGCAGCCCTGTCAGGCCTTGGTTGCTCTGGCCATGCCCTCTTAGGACTAAGAAGGCAAGAAATAGTGTTTGCCCAACACTACTTGCTGCTCTCTGATGCTAATAGGTGGCCTAATTTATTAGAATAACAGTCAGGGAGACATCTCAGTTAGGAAAGAACTTATTTTGCAAGCAGGAAGACTTGGGTTCAATTTCCAGAAACCATTTAAAAAGCCAGACACAGTGACACAGGCTTATAGCCCCAGTGCTACTGAGGTTGAGGCAGGCAGTGGAAGCTCGCTGGCCCATTCTTGCCCATTTTGTAGAGCTTCCGGCCAATCAAAGATCCCATCTCAAACAAGATGTAGAAAGTGCCTGAGGAATGATACCCAAGGTTGCCCTCTGACCGCCATGTTTCATCGTGCCCCCACCCCACACATGCACACACACACACACACAGAGCAGTGTGACAAATACAGACTCCACCTTAAACACATGAGACAACAGGTTTAAGAGAATGAGTTGCAAAGTTCCTCAGGACCCCTGACTGTCTTATCTTCGGGCAGATAAAGCTAGTTTTGAACTCGGTACCCTGACTCAGTGTCCTTGACTCTGGTGTTTCTCCCACTTGTGACATATGTCCAGTTCCCAGTTCAATGCACAGGAAAGAACATCAGATCCACCTTGGAAAACATTACTGAATTCAGATCACATATACTGTTCCAAGACAAACTACTTCCTTTTCTCTGGATCCGCCCCTTCCTGTCAGGGGTGTATTGACAGCGCCCTCTAGTGCCTAAGAAAAGAACTGCTCTTTTAATACAGGATCATGTTCAAAATCAACCCGTATTCTCTGATATAGATGATGTCTCTGAAGCTCAGAATTTGAAAGCACAATCTGAAGGAATTACATGGGGACTTCCGACTTGAGGAAGTTTTGTCAAGTTGTGAGTAGGTGTGAGTTCAACTCTGGTTTTCCCGAAAAAGACTCTTTTTTTCCTTTTTTGGGGGGTGGGGGTTGGGTTGGAAGAGTAAAACATCAAAAGACTGGGGGTCCAGAGGTCCTGTTCACATCTGCCCCTTGACAGTGCCCCCACCTCTCGAGAATCCTCTAAGGAAGCAAGGGGTCCTTCAGACACAGCAGAGGGTTTATTACCCTCTAGCAGACTGGAATCCCCATGAGAGTCGGGAATAGTCTCTGCAAATTACTGAAGTTCACCCATCTCCCTAGACAAGGGATGGACACTGCAGACTTCCTGAGGTGGGCTGGACTCAGGCTGTGGAAAACCCCAGAGTAGAGCCCCACTGATCCCACCCCAACCGCCTTCTTGACTGTGGGCACATCCCCGAGACTCTAACCTCACCACAGACTCTTAGCTCTGGGATGTAGTCTTGTCCCGGAAGCTCGAGTTAATGGAGTCCCTGGAGCCCCAGGACATTTGGACTTCAGCAGATCCCGCACTTAGGCTGGGGAGAGATGGCCTGGTAATGGTGATCCTTCTCCACACGGAAAAGCCATCAGCTGCTTCTGAGCTCCCAGCTTCTCCCCAAACTGATGGGTGCACAGCCTGCATGGGGCAGGGCGTACGACTAAGTGCTTGTCGCTAGGGCCAGGGAAGATGTATGAGGGACAGTCCAGGGTGGGATGAAGAGGTCAGACTTGGACAGGACAGAGGGCTGGGGCCCGAGGCTGAGTTGCAGGATGCTGGCTGAGTGTCCAAGAGGAATATGAGTTCAAGACGGCAGGAGTGGAGTGTTTCATCTGGAGTCCCCATGGCTCTGTGAATCGTGCCCCCAGACCAGCCTAGCCGGTGCACACCTGGTGAGCCGGTTACAGCTGAGCACTTTGCACTGAGGGGGGAAAGGATGGGAGGGCGCCTGCCATGACCAGGCTGCTGGCCCCCAGCTGAGCTGTAAATGACTTTTCCATTTGCTGAGGCCTGCGCCCAGGCCTGCTTGGTATTCAGGGACACTGGGCCTATAGTCGCCAGCTCTCGACTCTGCCCGAATTACTTGATTAAAACGCATATCAACTATTATGTGATTCGTTTCTTCAGCACAGCTCCACGCCAGGGCCTATGTTAAAGCTGTAATAACTGGGAAGGGAGGTGGAGGGAGAGGGGTGCAGGGAAAGGAGCTGGGAGGGCTTCAGTGAGGGGGTGCAGAGTAGAGAGACCCCCATGCCTCTTGGCTAGTGTTGGCTTCCACGGCCTGGGGGTGAGGGGGCTTGGGGGGTGTTGTGTACCTTCAAAAACCATCACTCCCCACGGGACCCCTCCAGCCAGAAAGGGGAGGGAAAGGCTGGGGAGGGTGGAGCAGTCACTGTGGTTTCAAGATCACAGGTGGCCTCCTCAGAGCAGCTGCTATGTCAGGTGTCTGCCACCAGGTGTGTAGCCAGGGTTCTTGGCTTTCCTTTCAGCCCCTTGCTCAAGCGCTCTACTGGGCACCTGCCAAATGGGCCAACCTTGGCCTTCTGGCATTCCAACCAGTGAGAACAATGGTTTTGGACTGGCGGTGTGAAGGGTCTGCCACCCCGTGTATGGAGACAGGCACTCAAAACCACTCTCTGGGCTGTGAGGATCCATGCCAACGCCCTAAGTGCCTGCCTAGCACAAAGACGTGCTGACCTAGCAAGATGAGTAGACCCATCCACAGACAGAGCCATTGTCTGCTGAGACTGTGTGCAAGCATATGTTGGAAGTAGGGAGATAATGTGTAGGGAGTAGATGTCAGTTGTGGGTGTTTTTGAGATGGGTTCTTATTAGAACCCAGGGTTTACATGATTAACCTGGGGGTAGCTAGCCAGTAACCTGCAGGCTCTTTACATGGAAGAATGGGAATTGAATTCAGTTCCTCACGCTTGTACAGGGAGCACTTTGCCTACTGAGCCATCTCCCAGCCCCCCATTCCTGTTTTCTGATGGTTGAGACTTAAGGCCCTTCCCCTGCAGAAAGATGCTGAAATGAACCTGACCTGACTCAGGAAGCCTTGCTGGTAGATTACCCACTGTGAGGGGCTATGCTGGAGGAAGAGGCTTCATCCCACATAGCTAGAAGTAAAGACAGAAGGTGGCTCTGCATATTCTTATAGGAAATGATGCCCTTAACTGGGGACCTTATCTGTGAAGGAGAAAGTCTGAACACATGAATGGCAAATAGTTACCAGCCTCACTGTCTGACTGAGATGTCTTGGCATAGCTCAGCACTCGGTGATGGCTTCCTGGGATGGATGGGATCTAGAAAAAGACCCTGAAGGAGGCAGAAGCAAGGGGAAGTTATGGGGGCTACCCCCAGAGACCTTCCACTCTCTGTCTCCTACTGTAAGCCTGAACTAGGCCATCCCAGGCTTTGACAAACCCTGCAACACTGGGTCCCTGCACTGTGCCGATTTCCCTGGCTTTTGCAGGTCACTTAGCAGCCTTGACATCTGATGTCTGTCTGTCCTACTCACTGGTGCTTCCCACCTTGGACTAGGAAGTCACAGCACAGGACCCGTGCCTCCTCCATCAGACTTGAAGTTTCCTAAGACAGACTGTTTCTCTCTTTGTAAGACAGACGGCCCTGACTTAGAGACTCTTCTTCCTTGCTTGGTGTGGACCTCCCATTCCTCTAAGCAGAGACAGGGGATCCCAGAGGGGTTTCCTTACTGTCCCCTTATTTTTAGGGTTATATACAGATCAGCAGCTGGTCCATGAGATGGTTACATCCCCCCCCAGTTGCAGGGAAGTAGAAAGGCAGCGGTCAGAGCTGGTCTGATGCGCACCCCAAACCTGCGGATCATCTAATGGATGCTCTTCTGTGTCTACTTTCCCCCCAATGCTTCACGCCGGAGGATCAGTTCTCTCAAAGATCAGGGGCCTGTGGACCCTGCTTCGCTGTCCTCCGTTTGGGTTTGGGTTTGCTGTCTCTAGAACCACAGATCCCTGCTCACAAAGGACAAGGGACGGGGGCCAGGGAGGAAGTCAATGCGGAAGTCAGTGGTCTGTCCAGAAAGCTGCAATCTGAAAAGCAGGGGGAAAGGAGTGGGGGGGGCATATGGCCATGACCCAGCACCTCGGATTCCAGCCCTCAGCCAGCACTGTGGTCTCTGCCCATGGTTTTGTTTCTGACTGTTCTGATTCCCATTCACCTAGCTAGTGTCTGAGGTGAGTCTGGGGTCACCTGAAAGGGCATTTCCTGGTGTTTGTTCCTACTATGCTTACTTCCTCCCTGACCTAACCACGCTCCTGGTCCCCATCAGAACACAGAGACCGTTCATCGGTGTGTTTGGCTCAGAGCCCCAGGTGTGCTGGCAAGGGAAGCCCAGGGTGCTATGTGTGCCCGAGGCTGATGTCATTGCTGGAGCTAAGGTGGGTAGGCAGCTGGCAAGCTGGTGAGGAAAGAACAGGGAGGGGTTGGCTCTGACCTTAGGTGTCTGCCCATTGTCCCTCTGGCCGTGGAACACAGTGCCACAATCAGACGCAGCCTGGCAATGGTCATTAAAATACAGAGTCTCCAGTGAATGAGACACAGTGGCTCAGGGAGGGGCGGAGATGAGTGGAAATCCCGCCCAAGCCAGAGTGTTGGTAAAAGACTCTCCCCTCCCTGTGTGCCACCCAGCTCCTGGCCCTGGAGGTAGCCCTGCGACAAGATGACCCTTTGTGCATTTTGACGCACAGAGCCTTTGCACGTTGTCCCTCGGCCTGGCACACGTTTCCCTTGAGTCTGGGTGACTTTTAAGTTGCTATATTTCGTGTTGCTGTTTTCATTGTGCGTGAGTAGGGTAGGGGTGGGGACGTAGGGGCTGGACTTGAAAGAAACTAATTCCGGAAGCAGCTGAGTGTGTGCTGGTGGGCAGGCCAGAGAGGAGAGGTAGGCCAAGTGCATCATGGGCCTTGACTTGGTGCACTGTCTTTCTGTGGTGTCGGTTCTCCATAGGTAGTGTGAACAGGCAGCCTGAGTCTCTTTAGCGTGTCTCAGGCTGGGCGCTCCAGGCACAGAATCACACCTTGTCCATAGGAGGAGGGTAGGTGCTTGGTAAATGAATGAATGTGTGAGTGAATGAATGAGGGAAAGAGCGAAAGAATCAGTGAGTGAAAAAAAAAATGATTGAATGGGTAAAAGAGTGAATGAATGAGTGAGTGAATGAGTGGAAGAATGAATGAATGTATGAATAAGTGAATACGTAAAAGAATGAATGAATGTGTTAGTAGATGAATGAGTAAAAGAAGGATGAGTGAAAGAGTGGGAGAACGAGTGAATGATGAATGTGTGAAAGAATGAATGAATGAATAAGTGAAGGAATGAATGAGTAAAGAATGAGTGAGTGAATTAATGTGTGAGTCGATGAATGAGTGAAAGAAAGGATGAATGCATGAATGAGTGAAAGAATGAATGAGTGGAAGAATGAATGAATGAGTGAATGAATAAATGTGTAAGTGGATAAATGAGAGAAAGGATGAATACATGAATGAGTGAAAGAATAAATGAGTGGAAGAATGAATGAATGAATGAGTGAATGAATGCATGAATGGACAAAAAGGCCCCAAGAATCCGAAAGATGGCATGGAAGGGAAGGGAAGGGAGAGATAAATGAAGGAAGGTGAAAGGGGGGTGTACTGTATTCTGCCCCCCACCAGCTCCGGCAACTCTCAGCCCTGTTCCTTGCTCTCTGAATTTCCCAGGCCCAGGGCAAAGATCACCTGCTGATGTCTACCCCACCAGGCTGGAGAAGGGCGTGGAGCCCAGTGATGCCAGCAGGGGTGCGAAGGGGTTCAGGTCCCCAGTCTTAGCCCCTGCAGCTGGGACAACTGATCAAGGCTTTTCTGCAGCCTCCTCCCCCGCGGACCCAGCGCTCAGCCTGCCTGTCAGCCTCTGACTGAAAGGGACAGAGAGACAGGCCCAGCCTTTCCCTGGCCTGCTGTCCCAAAGGCAGAGCTGCCCCTCGCAGGCTTCTGCTCTCTTGCTCTGTGGAGACAGGCTTCCTGACCTTCCATGAAAGCACAGCAGGACTCCCCCTGCCTTGAGCCTTAGCGTCCTTTGAGGATTGTTAAAATTTGTATTTTACATTTATTAACCTTGGGGGAGGGGCACAAACCACAGCAGGCTCACACTTGCTGGAGCGGCTTCTCTCCTTCCGCCGCCGGGTGGTTTCCAGGTTTGCTCAGCTCTCCGGAGCCACCTCCACGGCCACCATCCATTGAGTTTTGAGAGATGTATTTCCTCAAGTCTTAGGCTAGGGGCACGCGAGTCACTGTAGATAAACTTAAACGCCCCGCTGGAGGGACCCGCCTTGCAAAACAATGGCCTTACTTTGGGCAGAAAGTGTTTACCCAGTGTTCTAGGCTGGGCGTGGAGGATATTTTCCGTCCTTCATTGCTAAGCTATGGTGCGGTAAGCTGTATTCTTTCTTGGGGGAGACACTGGATCCCCGTCGTGGTGTTCAGAGGAGGACACAGGCATGACCCTGTGCCCTCTGCACCACCCCGCTGTAGGGAACCGTCTGGATGAGGGCTCAGACGTGGAATCAGAACCCGACCTCCCTCTGAAGCGCAAGCAGCGTCGCAGTCGCACCACGTTCACGGCCGAGCAGCTGGAGGAGCTGGAGAAGGCCTTCGAGAGGACCCACTACCCGGACATCTACACCCGGGAGGAGCTGGCGCAGAGGACCAAGCTCACGGAGGCGCGCGTCCAGGTGAGGAGAACTCGGGGTGCTCACCAGAGTCAGGCTGGGGTGTGAGCAGGTGTGGTCCTGGGAC
Organism: Micromys minutus; assembly: GCF_963924665.1. Taxonomy (NCBI): domain Eukaryota; kingdom Metazoa; phylum Chordata; class Mammalia; order Rodentia; family Muridae; genus Micromys; species Micromys minutus. The sequence continues at coordinate 53,097,632 of NC_137978.1, read as the reverse complement.
CATGCACACGCTAACACACACGGTCCCTGAAGGGGCAGCAGTGTTGGTTGACTGACTTACAGATTGACAAGGAGGTGCAGAGCCCAAAGGGAGGAGCGATTCAGGGAGAGATGAGAAGAAAGGAGAGTGAGGGGGTGGGAGAGAGAAGGAGAGGTGGGGCGGGGATTGGGATTCAGAGAAAAGGACAGGGGCTGACTCTCCAAATATCTCTCAAGGAGGGGAATTTCGCAGCAGGACTATCCTCAGTCTGGGAATCAGTTTCTTGAAGTATGCAAGACGTGTTCTGTGTAGATTCGAACCATCAGCACTGGGCAGGGTTGCCCAAGACCCTATACACCTGAAGTACACAGTCCCAATTTGGTGGAGAAAGAGCCCAAGCTGAGGTTCAGGTCTTCATCGGGAAAGGAAGGAGGAAGGGTGGCCCATCCCATCTGTCCCAGGCTGAGCCCTGGGAGTCTTTTCTGCGCCTTGCTGGCCAAGGCTATGGAGGTCATAGGGTGGGGCAGGGTGATTCTAGCTTGCGTGACAATATCATCTGGGGCTGTCACCTTTATGGATAGAGGAGGAGGGTCTGTAGAACGCTGTGCCATACTGTGCCACCCTGAGAAGTACCCCTCCCCCCAGCATCCCTATGGCCACAAGCCACATTGGTGAAGGTGATAAAGCCACAGACTCAAGTGTCAGGTTAAGATGGCCACTGAACCCAGCCCTAGCCATAGATACTAGGATTCAGAGAAGTGACCCATGGGACACAGGTAGACCATAGCAGCTTAGCCCGTCGGACATGGAAGCCTACATCCTCTCTGTGTCCAAGAGGAGGAGGCCGACCCGGAAGCAGGAATCTGAAAGCAAAATGGAAAAGTCCCAGAAAGAAACTGGCTTTAAATCCTCCAGGAGTGAGTGTGCCTCCTTCCACTCTTCAGGGGGAAGGGGGCAGGCACCTAGAACATCTCATCCCCCCCCCCATGACACAGGAGCACAGAATCCCTTCTTCCTTGATCCTCACAGCTGTTGTCCCGGGTGCATCCATTCCTCTGGGCTTCCTCACTGCCTAGTCTGGCAGCCTCGTGGCTTCCCACCACCCTGAGCCTGGCAGCTCCTTAGAAAATTTCCTGGCTGTCAGGACACTGTTTTCATTGGCTCAGGGGACTGGGGGAACAGGTGTTATGCAAGGTTTGAGGCGGGGGTGGGGGTGGGAGTCTGGGAATGGGGGAGGTCAGGCTTTGTCATCCCACAGAAAGGCTACCAGCCACCCCCCTTCATTGGGCTCCTCTCTACCCCTGCCTGTGGGTTCCCTCGGAAGAGAGAGCAGAGGGACAAACAAAAACAAAATCTTCAGGCCAGACAGAGGCTGACCCAAAAGCCGAAGGCTTAGTTCCATGAGAGGAGTCTGGAACTACCCAGAGGCTCAGAGGCCCTGGAGGCGGGCGGGACAAGAACTGACAGGGTATCCACTCAAGTTCAACAGAGAGGTCACAGGAAGAGGCTGGGGGCAGAGAGCCTGCATCCCTGCCACTGGCCGGCTGAGTCCCCCTCAGCAGCTCAGCTTCCACTTTCAAAACACAGTCTGTCCCAGGAACTAAATGGTCACTGAGACTCCTTTTGGGTTCTGAGGCCCCGCTGCCACAGTAGTTGTCTGGTGAGGGGGTGGAAGCACTGTGTATGGATGTGTTTGAACAAAAATTGTCTGTGGTGTGGGACCCTAGTGACGGATCGCCGCCACGGGGAGCAGGGCAGAGACTCGAGGTTTTGGGTGCTTTCGTGACTCTGTGTCTCTTGACTTAGCCTCTGCTTTGAAGTGTCTGCCTCGAGGGTCTTACAGCCCTGGGATATCTCATCTCAGTGTGAGGGCAAGCGGAGTGCTTGCAGCTGGGCATGGAGTTGGAGTCTAACCCCTAAATATCCTCCCTGTCCCAGAGTCCTTTTCTGCAAAATGGAGACCGTAACACCAGGGTCTGCTTGCTTCTAGGGTTACACAGCTAATTGTGGAGCCACAGATGTAAGAGTCAATATCAAGCGTGGAGCTCAGGGGGGAGAGAGCCTGCTCAGCGCACACGAGGTCCTCGGTTTGCTCCCCAGTGCCACATAAACTACCCAGCACATACCTATAACCTCAGTACTTGGCCATGGGGGAAGGAAATTTAGCATCATCCTTGACTCCATATCAAGTTTAAAGCCAGCCTAGACTACATGAGACCTTGCCTTTAAAAAGAAGCTAGGTGGTCACGGCTCACACACCTTTAATCCCAGCACTCAGGAGGCAGAGGCAGGAGGAGTCCTATGAGTTTAAAGCCAGCCTGGTTTACATGGGGAGTTCCAGGACAGTCACAAAGAGAGAGCTGGACCACCCTCGTTCTGTCCTTCATTCACGTAGCATTCGTCTATTCAGTGAGCATTTATTGAGCACCTAAGGAATGCTCACTCTGCAAGGCTCAGAGGAATCCGGGGCCTCTTCTAAATGTCCCAATCCCGAGAGAGGAGGCTGCGAGCTACTCAGCCAGGAACAGATAAATAGAATGATAGTTCACGCTCGGAAGGGCTGTGCAGGGTCTCCCTTGAAGGGGCCGGAGGCTCACCTGCCCCATCTCAGATGCATGGGGGTGATGATGTCAGAGGACTTTCCAGCCAGAAGTGGAAGGGCTCCCCTTTCAGCAGTGTGTGTATGTGTGTGCATGCACACATATGAGTACATGTGTGCATACATGTGCAGGTGTGTATTGCACACCTGTGCCAGCCCTGTTCTAGCAGAGCCTGGGCTATGTGAACAGGGCAGGGTCTCACCCCCAAGTTGGCACAGCTGAGTATTAAGACCCTCCTTACTCAGGATGTTCTGCATGTGTGGTCTCCTCTTGGAGGACTTCCTGGAGGAGGTGGAGGTTTGGAGCAAGGACTAGAGACCCTGGACTGGAGCACTTGCCATGGTAGGAGCAGTAGACTGAGTGTGTCTGACATCTCCAGGGCTCTCCTCACCCTGTCCTGTGTCTGTCACCTGCTTCCTGTAGAACAGGGATCATTCTAAAAGCCCTCCCTGGAGAGTGGTGAGGAGACCCTGCCTCTGAAGTTCCCGGCAGGCCATGCTGGTCGCTCAGCACCCCTCTCCCCTTCAGGTCTGGTTCAGTAACCGTCGTGCCCGCTGGCGCAAGCAGGCAGGAGCCAACCAGCTGGCCGCCTTCAACCACCTTCTGCCAGGAGGTTTCCCACCCACTGGCATGCCCACGCTGCCACCTTACCAGCTGCCGGAATCTACCTACCCCACCACCACCATCGCCCAAGGTGAGTGTCTGCCATTAGAGAACGCGCTGTCCCAGTCACTCAGGGATGAAGAGCCAAGATCCTCTTTCCCCCAACCTTGGGCTGCAATGGGCCATTAAGGGAGGCAGATCTTTTGGGTACAGTTCTTCCAGTAGCTTCTAAGGCGCCACACAGCCTGAGCAAGGGAAATACCAGGGGAAGGAGATGGCAGAGTGAGAACCCAGGATACCCAAGGACCTTGGGAAGTGAAGGTTTCCTTCCCTAAGATTCTGAACCGCCTATCCTGCTCCCAACCCACCCACCCCCCCATGCACAAGAAACCTCTTGACATTCGCTGCATGGGGCTGCCTTGTGAAAGGCCCAGAGGCTGGTGTGCTGGAAGCTAAGTATCAAAAGCACCCTGCCTGTGATTCTTAATCAGAGATAGGCCAGTGCTGAGGACAGTGGGGACCTAGCCTCAGAAGGTTCTGCAGAGGGACCCTAACAGCAGAAGAGAAACGTAGTAGCTGGGCAGAGTTCAGTCATTTCAGGTGTGGCTTACTCATTGGCCTTGACTCTAGCTCAGTCGGCCAAGCATCAGTCACCCCTGACTCCTCTCTGTCCCCCAAAGCTAGAAGTCACTCAGCATGAGTGACTGCACTGGACAGGTACCCACAAAATGCCAAGAAGGCAAGTCTGGGTGGATGGTAGACCCCATCAGGCACCATTTACAATCCAGTAATTGCTTTATTGAGCACCTACTATGTGCTGAACACCGAGCATCAAGACCTGTGTGTAAGTTACCTAGAGGTTATCTAGATGTCAAGTGGGTGTCCTTCATACCTTAGCTGCTCTGGAGGGGTGCCTGGGTACCAGCAGGTCTCAGCCCAAGTCATTTGAGAAGCTGGCAGCTTCCCTCCAGTCATGCCTGGGTGAAGTTCCAAAGTGGCTTTTGCTACTTACTCAGGTCTTCTCTGGGTCTCTCCTCAGATGGGGGCAGCACGGTCCACAGGCCCCAGCCCCTCCCACCATCAACCATGCATCAGGGTGGGCTAGCTGCGGCCGCTGCAGCAGCTGACACCAGCTCTGCCTACGGAGCCCGCCACAGTTTCTCCAGCTACTCGGACAGCTTCATGAACCCCGGGGCTCCCTCCAACCACATGAACCCTGTCAGCAATGGCCTGTCTCCTCAGGTAGGTGGCCTCTCTACTCCATTTGGGGCTCTCCTGCTGGCCCAACCAGAGGGGCTTAGGGTAACCCAGACTGGCTCTCTCTCATGGGGGGTGGGGTGTCATTGAGAACTCAGAGCTCTCAGGAAGCCCCTGACTGCTCACGAGCCTGAGAAAGTCTGAGTGAGAATCAAATGTCTCTTCTTCTTTCCCTTGCCTTGTGTCTGTGATCATGGCTCTGGGTTGATCTTCCTCTTTCTGGAGGTGGGAAACAGTTGTCATTCTCTCCAGGGACTGATTGCAGGATTTGCTCTTGGCCCCACCCGCCAGCCATTCCGAGCTTGATCCCAGACACGTTCCTACAGTGAGCCAGAGACAGCTGGCGTGGGTTTGAACCTAGAACCGAGAATCCTTCCTAGATCCAGTCAGCATCCATGCTTCCCTTCTTGTCAGGCGCGACCAATCACTGGGAGGAAGGGATCTCGCCTGTTGGTAGAGAGAATTGATGCTTAGGTTATGTGCCAGGATCTGTGCTTAGTTTAAACCTTAGGGCCTCAGCTCTGCTCATGTGCAATTGGTGGAGGGCTCAGTCACAGCTTGATGAAGCCATGGCTTTGGCAAAGTTGGAAAGATGCACAGAGCCTGAAGTAGAACTTGGTGGGTTTGTTGAACAGACCTGATGTTTGGAGTCTGAGCAATTTGGGGAGCTGATAGGTTTGTTTCTGGGAAACAGGCTTCCAAGTGCCCCTGGGAAAAGGAGTGTATTCTGCCTCCCACCTGCTGCTGGGGTGTGGGCAGGAAGTTTTGTCTTCTGCCTCTAACTGAAAGTTCCTAGATCACCTCCAGAGCCTCCGTCCAGGGGAGGCTATCGGTCCTGGTCTCAAGGCTTCCAGAACATGATGGACTCACTATTTCCGAGCCCCGCCTTCAGGTTTCCACCAAAGGTGTGAAGACAACACCTTTGTCTGACAGCAGCAGAGAGGGCATGAGGGGAAGAGTTGTAAGGGAGCCGCTGCTCTTGGGGAAGAGGCAAGGGCAGGCAGGCTGTGTGTGTGTGTGTGTGTGTGTGTGTGTGTGTGTGTGTGTGTGTGTGTGTCCCCAATAACCATGGCACAGAAACCCTCTGAACATAAGGGTCTAGGCGTTAAGTCAAAGTTTCAACATTTCAAAGCCCCTGTTCAACTCAGGGTTTATTCTCATCCTCATGGCTTTGGGGTCTTGGGAGGGATCTGTGGGGGAAAGGAGAACAATTCTCAGTACAAATTGACCTCCCCTGTCCTCTATCCCTAATAAGAACCCCCCCCCCATAGTTCACCTAAGCCCCTGGGGGTGTGTCACATGTGCTGAGGTAGGATTGTACACTGCTACCCTGGATCAGAGGTATGGTTCTGATCTGTTGTAGTATAATTTTTTTTTAAGTTTTGTTCCTACTGGTCCCATGGTTTCACTTGGAGGGAGCTCTCACTCCGAGGGAGCTGCTCCTGTGTGGAGCCAGGCACCTGATCCCACACAGTCCTCTAGGCGGTTAGGTACCCACACATCTTGTTCCATGGGCCCTGCGTTCCCTCACCTTGTGAAGGCAACAGAGCTGGAACTGTGTTCCAGGTGCCTCTCAACCATTGTTTTCACACACTGTCCTCCACAGCCCAGTAAAAACATGACTCAATAATCAACAACTTATCAAACAGATTTATGTGTTAAATTCTCAATCCACAATACATTCAAACAATAAACTCACTGCCAGTTAATAAATATATAAACTGCCCACCTAGACAAGATAAAATCAATCTAGTTCACCTTGATCTGAACCATCCTCCTCTGCCATCTCCATCTTTAATCTCCCGCTTTCTCCTTTTCTTCCACCTTACCAAAATGTTGTCCCCGCCTCACTTTCTACCGTCCAATCATGTATCGCCTTGACATCAACCTACACCGGTCACTTGGATAGTGTTAGATTAGAAAAGTTGGGTTTTTTGTTCTTCCAGAAGTCAAAGGGACTTCTATGTGCAGATGAAGCTAGGAGACTTAGGGCTGGGACTAGCCTGCTGATAGTCTGTGGTTGTCTGTGGGAAAGTAGATTTCCTAGACTACGGTCCATCCCCTGTCTCCACCATTTCCAGTCTTGGAAATGGTTACCTCTGAGCATCAGGGACTCTCTGGAGGGCCCAGCAGAACTTCATAAGAAACCCTTTTGTTCCTTAAAGTTCTACAAGTTCCCATTCTGGAAGTGGCACCTCAGAGAACCAATGTACCTAGTACAGGCCATATACCAGGTACTGTCCTTGCAATTGGGACAAGTCAGTAAAAAGTAAATGGGGATATCCTGCCTTGGCGAGTCACCCAAGCAACCAGGTCCATAGTTACTTGGTCACAAGAGGACTGAGTTCTCTGCTGTTCTGAGACAAACACTGTTCTGGTGGCTACTCATATTTCGACCCAAATATGTGTCAAGATTTAAACCCATACCTCAGGAACCCCAAATCCTAATTTCTCAGCTGTTTGGAGGGAAGGGTTTCTGTGAGCTGTGTTGTGAGTTAAGAACAAAACAAAAATAAACAAAATAAAACAGAGGTCCAAGTACCTTAGGTTGGAGGCTACTGGCAGAGCAAAATCAGTCAGAAACCTTCCCTGAGGCTCAGAACCTTTAAGAGCCCCACCCATAGACCCCACCTTGTAGCACTAGACATTAAATGCTCCCCCATGAGACCTCCTACTCTTGCCCTGAGACCTTCTGATGAGTTTCGGGGAAAGAGAAACCTGTCCAGGGATGTCTGTTTCTGATGGCTCATCTGGTTAAGACTTTTCCAGTTACTTGGGAAATGACTGAAAATAGCTCCTGAGAAACTGGGTGTGGCAGTGGACACCCGTGTTCTCACCCAGAACTTTGGAGGTAAGGACAGGAGCATCAGAAATTCAAGGTCATCCTTAACTATATAATGATTTGAGGGCAAGCTTGGGCTACAAGAGACACTGGATTGGGAGCAGGGGAAGAAAGGCAGGTAGGCAAGTAGTTTTTGCAAGGCCCTTGAGTCCTGGGCACTGTAGATGGGTAAGTTAAATAGTTGCTTCCAGTCCTTTCTGAGAACAGCACGAAAGACACACAGAACAAGGAGGACACCAATCTGATGGAAGGGTCCTGGTCTGAAGGCAAAGCGGGATCCCTGGCCTTAGGAGAAGTGTGGCAGGGACACACTTCTTGTCTCAGGTGCCCTGCTTTGATGGTCGAAGCATAAAACTCCCTGGTTGAGGTCTCAGTGGTATATAGTGACAGACCACAAGAGGCTTGCTGAGCTGCCAAACTTATCCATCCCAGAAGCTAAGCAAAGAGTTAGGAGCAATATTCTGACATTGAAGTGACCCCAGGCTGCTGGCAGGGGACCTGTGCTGGGGCCTCTTCAGGGGAAACTTGTGAGACCTGCAGGGAGAAGGCATTCCTGGTGTTTCTTTCTTGTTAGACTTTGGGAGTGGAAACAGGTCTGGAGAGGACCTGATGTGGCCAAGATCCTTGAAAAGTCACGCCTTAGATCTTGAGTCAAGGTTCTTGCTATTGTGTCACAGAAGGGGACATGGTCAGAGCTCAGGTTCTCTCTTCACCACCACCCCCCCCCCGTCACCACGATCTCTGTCTCTTTCTGTCTCTAAGTGAGCCATCAGTTATGTGCCTGTGATTCTTTGTTTCTTTCCCTCATCTTGGCTCTCTCTTCCTTCTCTTCCTGTACCTACAACAGTTATATGGTGGCCTGATGGGTTGGGGCAGGGAGTCTGACTCAGAGGCAAAGCATTGCTGACCCTATACTACTCTGGATTTGACCCTTAGCAGTATAGATGTAAATAAATATAATAGATATCAATAGTAATTACAGTGGTCATCAACACAAAGTTAATGCTGAGTGCAGACCAGGCATAGAAGCAGCAAACTGTGGTACCCACTTCCATTTCTACGATTGTGGCAGTTGTGTTTGCAGCCTCGATCCCACAGATGGGAAGATTCTTTCCTTCAGGGCCATCCATCCATTCAACCAACCATCCATCCATTTATCTCTCCATGTCCTCATCTCCCTACCCATCCATCCATCTATCCATCCATCCATCCATCCATCCATCTACCTATCTATCCATCCATCCATCTATCCATCCATCCATCCACACATCTATCCATCCATCCATCTATCCATCCATCCATCCATCCATCCATCTACCTATCTATCCATCCATCCATCTATCCATCCATCCATCCACACATCTATCCACTAAGTCCATCCATCTATTCATTCATCTGTCTCCCACCAAATCCTTTCTTCCATCTGTCCATTCATACTTATGTCTACCCACCCTTTATTTTCTCATTCATCTTTTCATCCTCCTACCCACCTACCTGCCCACTCATCCCCTATCCATCCACCCAACCAATCTACACATCCATCTGTCCTACACCTCATCCATATAGCTATTTATCCACCTATCCACTCATCCACCCTCTCATTCTCCACCCCTCCCATTTATCCATTTGCCATCCTAGCAATCATCCATCCATCATCCATCCATCCATCCATCATCCATCCATCCATCCATCATCCATCCATCCATCCATCATCCATCCATCATCCATCCATCCATCCATCATCCATCCATCATCCATCCATCCATCCATCATCCATCCATCCATCCATCATCCATCCATCATCCATCCATCCATCCATCATCCATCCATCATCCATCCATCCATCCATCATCCATCCATCCATCCATCCATCCATCATCCATCCATCCATCCATCATCCATCCATCATCCATCCATCCATCCATCATCCATCCATCCATCCATCATCCATCCATCCATCCATCCATCCATCATCCATCCATCCATCCATCATCCCTCCATCCATCCATCATCCATCCATCCATCCATCCATCCACACACCTATAATCCTCTCATTTATTCATATATTCATCAAAGCACCCATTCATTCAATCTATCTGTCTGTCTGCCTGTCTACCTACCTACTTACCTACTTTTCTATCTGTCTATCCACATACCTATGCATCCTCTCATCTACTAATCCAACCATCTATTCACTCAATATACCTTTCCTTCCATTCACTCGTACAGCCATACATTCACTCCTCTACTCATCCATCCATCTACTCATCTGTCCATCTATCCATCCATTTATTCATCCATCCACCCATCCATCAATCCATCTACCCACCCATCCATTCATCCTTCCACCCACCCATCCATCCATCCATCCATCCATCCATCTATCTATCCAATGTGCTGTGCCAGTCTCTGGCAGGTTCTGGAAAGTGTCAGAGCTGGGATTGGAACAGTCTGCCTGCAGCGCCCATCTTGTCTGTTCATGAGGTTGGTATGAATGTCTATATAAGAGAGGTTGGTGTGATGCTTAAGGAAGTAGAGGTTCAAGTCCACAGGGGCCGCTAAGATCCAGATTTGGAGTCTGCATCTACAAACAGCAGTATCTGCTTCCTCCTGAGATAGGACTTCAGATCTGCATGCTTATTGACGAATGCCATCTCTCGGGTGTTTTTCAGTGGCAGGTGCTCAGTTCTGCCCTCCTGGTCCATGGCCTCCAGGGGAGACAAACCAACCAGGTCAGAGACTTGGCAGCTGAGACCATGTGAACCTGGCCTATGTGACATAATTCAAGCCCCACAACACCGCTTCTATTGGGAGACATTCTCAGAGAGGATAAGAAGCTCACAGAAGGCCATGGAGGCATTGAGTAGTAGATCTAGGGTTCTAACCAACATCTACTTGACCTCTGAACCTCACCACTCCTGACCCCTCAACAGGACAAGAGGAAGACACACTGAGACTCTTGGGACTGCATTTCACCTGCACAGGAGACTCCTAGCCTCCCTCTCTCCTCTTACTTCCTCCCTGTCCCCGCCCCTTCATTGGTGACATTGCGTTTCTAATAAGCATTTAAAATGACTCTTGCTGGACCAGGGATAAGGAAGGAGGAGGGAGGGAGAGACATGTAGGCAGGAAGATGGGGCGGTGTGGGGGGGATCATAGGGTGTTAAATAGCCCAGAATTTTTAAAAACCTGATGCAAATCATTGGTAGGAGAGAAAATTACGCGCAATTACGCCCTGATACTGGAAGGTTTTGCCTAGCCCAGGCAACAAGATCTCATTAACAAGCAGAAAATAAGATTGAAATGGTGTGTAAAAGAGCTGAAAAATGAATTTGAATGCTGCGTTTGTCCACAATTACCCCCTCCTTCACACATATTTTATTGCAATTTTTTTATTATTCTTAATCCCTCCATTCCTCAAAGCAGATTGGGGACATCCTGGCATTACCGGGGCATTGAGAGGAAGTGTGGAGGATCTTCTGCGCCCCTGAAATGAGACCCTTTCTTGCCAACATCTTCCAAGGTTGGGATTTGGAAGGATTGGAATTCATTTCTCGGGCTTAGCAGGTTGTAGGGACACGGGGCTTTAACCCCAGCCAGAGTCTCCTCTGCAACCCCCGCCCGCTTGGTCCTCCCTTTTGCCTCCTTTCCCAGGTGACTCTCTTGTCTCCTTTCCCAGGCTTCCTTCTTCCTTTGTGGGGTTTCTACAAGTCTCTATCCTTTTCTTGGAAAGCCTCTCTCTCCAAGTGGGAGGTGGGCTGGGTCAGAAGAAACATCAAGGCAGACACCAAGTTCTGATTGTGCTATTTTCTCCCCCTGGGTCGTGTGACCCAGGGCAGCTAATTTAACCTCTCTGAACTTCATTTTCATTACCCGAAAAGGCGGATATTATCTCTGCTTCTCAGAGGTACCGTGAGGACTAAGGGGGAGATTTGAGCAACGTTTCTGGCACATAGTAGGTTCTTGGTAAATGAACATTCTCAGCACCTTTTCACCTACCTAGGCCTCTCCTCTAAACTCCGTCCTTCGCCTATTCCACCGTCCCTCTCTTCTCTCTCTTACCCATTTTGGTCGGCTGGGAAAGTGTGGTGCTGATTTCTTCTTTAGGGCAGTGTAGTGTGTTCAGCTGACTCAACCTGGAAAGAACCGGGGTGCAGGCAGCAGAAAGCTGCCTACTGTGCTCCTAGAAGGTGAGCTAGGAGGGAAGAGGTGGGGATGACTCCGGACCCTGTCTGGTGTTCCTAAGATCAGGACAAAGTCAGTGAAGTCATTCCTACCCTCACTTTCCTGCTCTGCCTCTCATCATGACTAGAAGTGTTAGTGTGAGCTCATGGGCCAGAGTCTGAGGTTGGCTAGCTTTTCTTGGACCTGTAACTCAATACCTTTTTTTTTAAAAGCATCAACTGGTTTCCCTCATACCCAGTAACAGCCCATCTCCTAGAGATGCAAGTCACATCTATGTCACATCTGCCAGCCCCCAGATAAAGCCAGATGTGGCAGCAGCTGGGGGACATGTCACCATCACTGTGTTCTCCAGGGATCCCTCACACTCCAGGAAACCCCCCTCCCCTGACATTCTTGGCAGAGCCAGTTCTGGCAAAGAATTGGCCACTCCAGAGGTACGCGGTCTTGGTAGCCAGCTTCAGTCTTGCCCTGGATACGCAGAGCCTCCCTCCCTCGCCGGAGGAGCAGACCCTGCCAGTGTCTGCTGTCCATCCATTCTGCCTTTGTCAGAGGTCACCCACCTCCATGGAAGAGCTGAGTTATTTCCCATTGCCTGCCGCTCCGACACAGCCACCTGCTTTCGTCCATCAGAGACCAAGGCTCTGGTCCCTGGGGAGGTCTGCAGCAGTGAAAACAGAGCCCTGTTTATGTCTCTGCTTTCACCCTTTATCCTGGGTAAAGGGAATGAGGCGGGTCAAGGGTGGGAACTGCCTTCCTAACAGAAAGGAAAGCCTCCAGGCAGCGAGCTGAGGATCTGAGGTTCTGAGGGGAGCAGGGACTATGCCTGGGAGGATCAGGGCAAATGGCTTGTGGCCTGGCTGGCAGGATAACACTGAGGACTTGGAGGGTGACACTGGGGACTTGCAGGGTGACACTGGGGACTTGCAGGATCACACTGGGGACATTTTCATCATTGAAAGGACAATGGTGGAGTCTGCCAGCCCTGTCTCAGGACAGGACCCAGAGAGGTGCAGTTTAGTTCACCATAGAAACAACTCCATCTATTCTAAACACACAATCCTGAGGAAGTGTGGTCACAGCCACCCTCTGTTCCCGGGAGGGCCAAGCGCACCAAGAGAAACAGGAACCTATGTGGGACCCCCACATCTCCAGGGGCTGTGGGAACTTCTTTAAAACTCAGGATAGTGTTCGCTGGGGGACACACAGCATTCTCAGCATCTGGAACATAGTAGGTCTCCAGCAATTGTCGGTCAAGCCCTGGTCTCGGGCCTGATGGAGCACAGTGAGAGGGGTTCCCTGAGGGGGACATGGAAGCCGCTGTTCGTCTGGTCTGTACTTGAATCCATCATGATATCTGTCAAGTCCCCAGGACACAGCACAAGGGAGGCTGGGAAACAAAGGATTTAAAGTCACCTGTGCTTCAGCAAGTTGCATTTTTGGGGAGGACACTACCTCTTCCCCTCCCCACCCATTTCACAAGAACAAGCCCCTGCCCCACCTTGTACAAGGTAGGAACATGTCTGGACTTCTTTCTGCTGCTCTCGCTCTGAGCAGATCCTACTATGGAGAAGGTCCAGCCCACTGCAGGCCCAGCCAGCCATGGGTTGGAAAACCTGAAGGAGCATTCTCCCAGCTCTATTAGACCTACTGTGTGTCCTAAGAAAATATGTCCCTGTCATGGGCCTCAGGTTCCTGCTTCATGCCATGAAGGAGTTGGGCCAACTGCTACCAAGGCATCTTTTTGTTTAGAGTGTGTGACAACATTGGAGGACCCCAGCTTAAGCTGCAGGGCTTCCCCAAAAGCCAAGGATTTAGCCTTCCCAAGCTACTTGGCTTAGTCCTCAGTTCTGAGTAGCAGTGGGGCGCAGGACAAGTCATACCTTGAGACAGTCCAAGGCAGATGGGGAGAAAAAATGAGGGAGGTTAACAATTAGTATCACAGGCAGGCTAGGAGCCTTGAGCCTGTTTGTGGGCTTCCTCAAGGCAGCGGGGACTGCTGGGAAGCCACAAGGACCCTAGGGAAGAGAGGTGAGGATCACATTGAGGGTCTCCAAAGAGCCACACATCTCCTGGTTTCTAACCCCTGCAGTTGGGGCCCCTTTGTCTAAGACCCCCTGCCCCACTGCTCCAGTATCCCCTGGAACCCAGCACCGTATACTTTCAGACTTCTCCTCCTGGGAACTGTTCCTTTGCCCCCTCCTACCGGGTTAGTTAGCTGCAAGCTTCCTGAGGCTTTTATCGGTTTTTATCAGCATATGGAAAGTACCTGCCATTACTAGACAAGTGGTTTTAAATAATAATAATGGTGATTACATTTTTTTTTCTTTGAGTGCTCACCCCAGGCCAGATGTGTGCTAAGCCCAGGATGGCCACTTTATTCCGTCTTTAAAGCATCCCCTCGGATGAGACCCTGGAATCATTTCTGCATCCTAAGTGGAAGCAGGCATGCAGAGCAGGTTAGCCAATTGGTACAGTTGGTTAAAAAGTTAACACACGGCATAGTCTAGACCTGAATCCAGCCTGCCTGGCCCCAGACACCCTGCTCTCCCCCAGGGCAGGTCATAAAGATGGCTGCTGTCCTGTTCTCCAGTGAGAGGTTTCTTTCTTTCTTTTTTTAAAGTTTATTTATTTATTTGCTTATTTATTGCATGCACGGGTTTGTGTGCGCCACGGTGTGCGCATGTGTGTGGAGATCAGAGGGTAATTTGAGGGAGTCAGTTTTCTGAGTCCTAGGGATCAAACTCAGTCTGTCAGGTTTGGGTGCAAGCTCCTTACAGCAGAGGTGTCTCTGGAAGGATCTCGCAGAGCCCCCAGTGGGACTTTTTGACCTCCATTGATCACAATTTCCTCTAGAGGCAGAGCTGAGGGAAGTCAAAAGCTGAAGAGCACAGCCTCTGGCTGGAGAGCAGAGGGCAGGAGAAAGGGGGTGCTGGGTGGGGTATTACACAGCACACTCACTCCATACCTGCGCCATCCCATGCAGCCTTTCTCCTGCCTCAGTTTCTCCCCATGTAAACTGAGTGTAAGAAACTATGGGTTTGCAGATATGTATCCAAGTTACCCATGCACTGCAGAAAGGAACTGTGTGTCTTCTTAAGAGACCACAATGCTGTCTCAGGTCACAAGGAAACAATGTAGGTTCCAGCTAAACCTTTCCAGAATCCCCTTCGCAGCATCCCATTGGTGCATCTCATTTTCTCTTCACACTTTCCCTTTGTTTTAGGCTCCTCACTAACCAAGGATTGTTTCCCCACCCCCACCCCAACCCCCAGGGCCGCTGCCGCCCACTGCAGGCTCTCCCCAGCTGGGACACTGCCTTTAGCACCTTTTTCAGTTGGGACAGGTGTTTGACCACCCACAGAGTTCTGCTAAAGCAAAGGGCAGAGCACAGGAGACTCTTGGTATGAGGCTTCTGGGAACAGCCAGGTGTGGGCTGGTTCCCCAGGGTGTGGTTGGAAGGACAGGCCTGGCTGTGACCTCATTCCTGTGTAAACTGCCTGTGGGTCACTCACCCCAGAGATCCTCGACTTCTGCACATTCCAGGGAGGGTGGCCTGCCTGTCCCCTTCCTTTTCCCTTATTTCCCTCACCCACATCCCAGCCCAGAATGTTCTTAGGCACACAGCGGACACAAGTTCATCTTCATTTCTGCTCCTGTCCCTCCCACCCCCATCCTTCCCTTGTCTCCAGCACTATTGTTCCTCAGCCCCATTGGCCCCACCCTGGACCTCGTCTTAGACCCCACCTCAGCCTCCTGCATACATGAACACAAGTAGAGGCCCCCTCCTCCAGGATGTTCCCCATCCCTCGGTTCAGACCCTCCTCCTTCCTTCTTCCTTCTCTCCTGGCAGGTCCAGCCCCCACGGCCATTGTCCTCCCCTCATGTCTCCTGTGTCCCTCCACACCTCTCCTGTTCCTGTCTTCACAGAAGGCCTCTTCTCCTCATCTTCACTTCCTCCTCCACCCCTGCCAGGATTCCTCATCCCTCCAGTCACCCGCATCTAACCTACAGCCGGTGTTGAGCTGGGCTGGGTGCAGGGTCCCCAGGCCTTGTGTGGGGGTGGGGACCAGGGGGACTGGGATGGGGGACAGTGATGGGGGCGGGGCGGGCAGCTGAGGCCCCTCCCGCTCTGCTGCTGCTTCGGCTGCTGCGCCTTTGCCTTTGATCCATGGCCTGAGGCCGCCTGACAGTGGAAAATGCAGGGAGACAAAACCACTCAGTCAAAGTGATTCCCAACAACTGTCTCCCCGAGATAAGGACTCGCCAGGGCTCCGCAGCCTGCTTAATTCCCACTGCCCGGCATTGGGATCCCGTGCAGCAGCAAGCTGACTGGCAGCAGAAACAGCTCAGAGAACCAGCCTGGTCCTGGGACCCAGGATGGGAGGCAATGCCAGGGCGGACGACATCCACAGGGAAAGCCAGGACAAGGGTCCGTGCATCGGGTGATCTGACAGGCTAGGCTCCCTTATCTTTGCAATTTGGGGGAATTCTTCCTGTTACACACTCCCCGGAGGGGTGGGGGCTTGCCTCCTTCCCAGTATCATTCTCTTTCTTTCTGGTCTTTAGCTTCTCCACTCTCCGGTCCCACCAGCCCCTCTTGTTCCCTGGCTTACAGTACTCTGCACTCTGACTAGATAGTTCCCGGTCCCTCTGTAGAGCAAGGTCTGTCTGGTGGCCAGTATCCCTGTCACAAAGCTTAACACATAGCAAAGACCCGAGACATGCTCATTGTTAGGGACAGTGTTGGGCATCTTCAAGAAACTGTAAAAAGGCAGCCCTGAGGAAGAAGCCTCCAGAGAGGGAGACTTGCCTGGGATAAAGTCTGGGGAAATCTGTGGTTTCTAGAGGCACACCTTCTTGGCATGACAGACAGGTCTCTAGGAGGCTGGGCTGGGCTCTTTGTCCTTAATAATCAATGGGGTCCAGCATGGAGACCAGGAGATGAAGTTCTATACAGTAAGGCTTAGAGGAGGCCCACCAATAGGAACTTTCAGGAACCCCTCCCCCCATGACAGACCCCCTTCCCGTGACGGTGTTTGGCAGAGAGAGATTGTGTGTTCCTGTGGTGGCAAAAGCAAAGGCGGGGAGAACTGGATTCAGCTCAGGAGTCCTGACAGCCATTGCTGGAATGGGAAGATCTGAGAGCCAGTGAGCACTCATGGGTGCTAGGGATGGACTAAGCACAGCCAGTTCTTCACAGATAAGGGTGTTCCAGAGCTGGGCATCAAAAGGCTCTTGGGATGTCTGTTAAAACTCAACTTCCAGATTGGTCCATGACAACCATTACAGGTCTTCAGTGGGCCTGGGTTTTAAAGATGGTGTCTCATCTGAGACAGCCTGGTACCCCTAAGCACTGAATTGATTCATGCTTTCCTTGGCAGTCTTGCCTAGAAGGACCAGAGACCCTGTCAAAGGCCTCTTTCAGCATCGTGGGTCCCCTGTGTATCCCCCCATAGCACTAGCGTGTCAACCCCCTTTTCTTTATAATGTGACTCTGAGACAAAGTATGGTAGTTCATGCTGATAGATCCATCACTCGTAGACAGAGGCACGGCTGTTGTCAGGGTTGTGAGGGGAGCCTGGGCTTGCGCAGCAAGACCTTCCCACCCCTACCCCCAGGCTGGGCAATGACTCAGTTGGTAAAGTGCTTTGCTGAGTTCATTCCCCAGCACCCACTTGCCGGAGAAACAGGCACAGAAAGATCCCTTGGGCTCTCTAGACAGCTGGTCTACCCAGAACAACAAGGTCAGGTTCAGTGAGAAAAACCTGTCTCAAAACACACAGTGAAAAGGGATTAAAAAGGAGACACTTGAGGGGGCTGAAAAGATGGCTCAATGGTTAAGAGCACTGGTTGTTCTAGAGGACCCAGGTTCGATTCCCAGCAACCTTGTGGCAGATCATAGCAGTGTCTAACTCCAGGATCTGATGCTCTGCGTTTCTGTGGGCATGGAATGCATTCACAGACATACCCACACATGCATGAATGTTCACCCAGATGTGCACACATCACTCCCTTCTAAAAGGAAAAACAGAAATGACTGTCAAAAGGGTCTGCTGGGAATGGCACAAATACTTTGTACCTCAGACATCTCAGAGCTAGGAGATACCCCAAAGTAGCATGTCTCACTTGGCACCTAGAGAGGCCTGCAAACCTTAGCTGCCAGAGAGACTTGGGTTATTAGGCTACTCTGAGGCCAGGCCATGTCTCAACAGTAAGTCACATATCCAAAACAGAGACAGAGGCAGTCTTACGGGCGAGGTAACAATGACCAAGGAGACAGGAGACCCATCCTGCCATCTTTCTGTCTCTCCATCCTGCTGTGGCTCAGACCTCAGCTCCCCCAACCCAGAGGACTGCTGAGTTGTGCTGGCCCGAGGCCTAATGAGCAAGACCCTCTCATCAGACCAGGGCTTTCTGACCAGAGGATTAAAGTCCCATGAGGGTCCTGGCAAGTGTCTTATCAGAAAGGCGACATGTCCAGGCTGAAATCGAGACTCGGCGCCTGGGGGCAGAAGTTCTTGATCCCCACCCAAGGGAATCCCTTTCTCTCCCAGCCACAGACATTCCCTTCCTGCCTGAAACCCTCCAGCATAGGTCCCCGAGCGCCTGTGGCTCATCCCACTCCCAGCCAACTTCATTCTCTTGAAAGGTCTCTAGGGTGAGGTAGCTGCTGCCGTTGGGGTTCTGCTGTGCTTTGAGCCACTGAGAAGCAGGTCTGATGCCGTTTCTGTATCTAGTGGCTGAAGGAATGGTTCTGTTTGGTTTTCACTCTGCTGGACAGGGGACTCCGTGCCGTGTATGTAGGCTCTGAACAAGTGTGCAACCACTGGAGTACATCCTGATCCTTGTTTTTTTTTTTTTTTTTTTTTTTTTTTTTTTTTTTTTAAGACATGTTTTTACCCCATAGCATAGGCTGGCCTGCAACTCACTATGTAGCTCAGGCTGGCCTCAAAATATCTCGGCTTACAGGTATGCGACTCTATGCCCAGTTTTGCAAAGCACCTCCGTCTCCAGTGGCTGGCTGAGGGTAGCTGAACACGGAGGAGCTGCAGTCAGTCTGCTCATGTTGCTGGTTCTCTTAAAGTCCAAGGCTAGCATGTCCCCACAATGTCAGAATCCAAAATCCCAGCTCTACTGTGGGTCGGATGTCCCTTTGATGGGCTGTCGCAGTAGGAGGGACAGGCTTGCCAGTCACCATCACTGTGGTGTGGTGACTTAGATCTAGAGCGCTCTTTAGAGGATCCCCAGCGATACTGTGCCTTGAGGGTGTGAGCAATGCTGGCCAGGTGCCCTCTCATGCTTTCCTATTCCAGAAACCTCAACCGAACATATTCCATCCCGGGCAGCAGGGGATGAAAAAAGGAGGGCATGTGAGAGGGGGTCCCCAGAGCCCAGACTCAGTGGCCAAAAAGGAATGGCAAGGGAGTGAGATAGCCCAACGGCTCCTCAACCATGAAGTCCATAAGAGCTGTGTTGACCATCAGTTGGACCAGGCTGGAGCAGGAGACATATTGGGAGGCAAGGATTGGCTGTACATATGTATGGACAGACAGACCAGAGAGCTGCTCTAGGAGATACTGAAGGGGGAAGGAAGAAGGGTCTGAAGTGACAGGAATAGTCATGGAAAAAAGCGGGGACGGGGTAGGGGGGGAGACAGAGATAGATAGAGGGGGAGAGAGAAAGAGAGGGGGCCGCAGGAGGAATGGAGACTTGGAGCTGAGGGAAGAGGAGCTCAGTGACTGGGCAGAGGCTGGGAGAGAAGCAGAGAATACAGGGGAGACAAGAGAAAGTGGCGAAGGCTGATGGAGGGTCACATCAGTGAGGCAGAGGTCAGCAGCCCCGGTGGGAGGACCCAGAGCACAGGCAGGAGGGCCTGGAGGGCTCCGTGAGGAGGAGACCCTTCATTGCTCCTCAGCCGGGGGAGCACAAATGGGAATTCCAGCCCAGCAGAACCCTGCTGTCCAGCAGAGCAGCAGTAACAGGCCCATCTTGTACCCCAACAGGGTGACCCGCCAGAACTACTGTTGTCTCAGTCTCCCTGCAAGCACCGACCTTCCCCACCCCCATCATGGCAGGGACCTTTTTCAGGGTTGCCAGGCCTGAACCTCACATGGCCTAGCCTCCCAGCATGGCAGCGGCGGCGGCGGTCCCCAAACCCTCCCCCCCCACCATCGCGGGGTGAGATGTTCTGCCCTTTTGCCAAGTGTTTTCCTTTAGTTCCAGATGCCACCCTGACAGGTGCTTCCTGTGATTAATGTCACCACCCCCTAACCCTGGGACCAGCTCTTCTTCCCCAAGCCACAGCTGGCTGTGGGTGGGCAGCACAGAATCCTGCCTAGTCTTTTAGAATATTTCTCCCGGCCTCTCGCTTCCCTGGAACTGCTCCCCCTCCAATGAACATGGGGTACAGACAAGCTTGGAGTCTATCAGCCCACATACAGAACCTCGAGTAACCCATAATCTCTCTCTGCACAGAACGGCAGTAGAGAGGACCGTGCGTAGCTCGAGGCATAGCCAAGATTGGGGGTGGGGTGGGGTGGGGTCTTGGTCATCTTAGGAGGCTGCTGCCAGATTTGGGGGCCACAGCTAGAGTTAAAACTGATCAGAGAACATCCTCTGAATAAGAAACAGTGCTTACCAGCTGTGTGATCTTAAGCAGCTGACTTGACCTCTCTGTGCCTCCGAAGTCCTAGGTATGCTGAGGCTATGTGTGTACCTGGTTTGGACCAGCGGTCAGAAGACAATAATTTCAGTTATATATGGATGAATTTGGAAGTACAGCTGACTCCATGGTCATGGAGCAGGGACTTGAATTAGAGTTGGGGGTATTAGTATACTCTTCTAGTTTCTCCCCGTATCCCCCTTCTTCCTCCCCCTTCCTGCATAACCATATAAACTGAGCCATCAGCATCCCCTTCCCAGCCAGCGAGCCCCTATCTCAAGCAGCATCTCTCCAGCCCGAGGACGAAAACAGACAAAATCTCAGCACAGTACCCAGCCTCTTGTTTGTTTGCTATGGAGTCCCTCCGTGCCGTGGGCACGTTTTTTTTTTTTTTTTTTTTTTTTTTTTTTCCCTGCTAATTTTGTAGCTGCCTTTATCAAACGGGGGATTCGCAGGCGCCTTAGCCTTGATAAGTGGATTAGTCTCTGCGCTAAACAAGGAGGTGCGGGGCGTGGGGGCCGCACCACAAAGATGTTTGTTTCCAGAAGAATGGAGCCTGCGTTCTCTTGCCCTGTACGGGGCTTCTGAGATGCTGGAAGGGCCATCTGCGTGCCTTGTCTCAGGGCTTGGAGCTGCAGCTTAGAACTTGCTGCAAAGTAACCGGGGATCGAAGGGGAGGGAGCACAAAGGTGGGGGAGGACTCTGAATTCTTTCCAGGCATATGATCCACCTGGGCTCAGTATGCTGAACGTGGGAGCACCTGCTTGGGCTGCAAGACTCCCATAGCCCGGCCCCCTCTTCCCTTCCCTCCAGCCTCTGCTTTCAAGAGCTCCATTGTGACTTGGCTAAGGGTTCAAGATCAGCTTTGGCAGACTTCCCCTAGTGCAACAGCCACAAATTTGCAGGCCCCAGAACTCTGCAAGCAAGAGGTTTGGGTCTACTCAGTGACTCTAGAATGTTCCTTGCGGGTTTCCTTAGTGTTGGCGATCTCTGAGGGATGGCTATTTGGGGTCTCGGAGAATCATCCACTCATCCCAGGTTATAGCTGAGAACGCTTCTTCTGGAGACCAGAAGTGTTATTTTTTAAATGTATGCAGTGTCTCCTACACACTAGCTAGCATCAGGGCAAGTTGACCCATGGTCTCTAGGAAGTTCCACCATGGTTAGCTTAGCCCGTGACTCTTCATAGCTCGTGATGGGCTACCGGATGTTGAGACAGAGAGAGGCAGTGAAGATTTCTGGACAACCAAGACAAGTCACAAACATCAACAGAAGCGGGGAAGACTCTTTAGAGGTCAAGGCAGGAGGCAGCCAGAAAGGTTTGCTGGGTAGAGGTCGGAAGGAGTCCCTGCAGATGCCTGGACATGAAATAGGATCTGTGAAGAACGAGTGCTTGGCCCAAATAAACCATGAAGGCTTGTTGAGAAAGTAGGGTGGGGGACCCCCCCCCAGTGGTTTCTTTTCCTTAGCCCTTCTTAGTGTAAGGGGTTGGGGTGTTCAGATCTCTATTCCATGCTGGCTGAGGGGCAAGAAGAGCAGGGGTGCCTCCAGAGAAGGGACCCGTGGTGCAGAATGCCACAGGCCCTCAGCTGGTCCTTAGCTGCTCAAGTCTCCCAAGCTGCCTCCAGCTGGGTGTGATTTTGCTATTTATTTACATGTAATTATTGCTATGAGGTGCAGATATTAACGCTGTCAAGAGCAATTTGCTCTGACATTTTTCACTCCCTCAGTGCCCCCGCCACTCTTGATGGGGCCCAGGGCTCTCCCCAGCTCAGCCACTGCACCCCCGCTCCGTGGCCCAGCCCAGAACCACCCAGCCGGCAAGGAGCTGCGTCAAAGAGTTCACCGGGCTCTTCTGCAAACCCATTAAGCTTTGAAATTGAATTTGGTCTGGGAGAGGGTGGGTGCTCCCCACCCAGCCACCATTCCACCAGCTGGGCTGGCTCAGGGTCTCCCGGCCCTGCCTTACACAGGCAAAACTGGGGGGTCACAAAAGGACCTGTGCTTTTGAAGGCAGGGGGCAGGGCTAAGGGCTTGAGGATGGCAGAAGTCACCAGAGAGGACGGTAAAGGCCTCAAGGGTTATCATCAGACGAGCAGGATGCCTCGGGCTTGGCCCCACAGATACAGCCTAAGATGGATAGGGCTGCTTGGGCTCTCCCTCACCATCTATCTCGTCAGCCAACAGTGGGTGGGGGCTGGGGTGATAGGGAAGTGGTAAGGTATAGAAGAAAAGGGACTGGCCTGAGTTTCTCCCTCGGGACCCATATCAAAACCTCTACGGGCGATCGCCTGTAATCCAAGTGTCAAGAGGAAGAGGCTGGAGACTATCTTAGCTCCAGGCCAGTGAGAGACCCTGAGTCAAAAAACATGGCAGATAGAAGAGAAGAGAAACTCCCGGCACATCCCCATACCCATGTACATCAGTGCATATGGGTGCATGCAGAGAGAAGAAAACAAAGTCAAGGGGCCCTGGGGACAGGCGGCTCTACCATGTCATAAGGAGAGATCACTCTGTAGCCAGTGAGGCTTCTGAGTCACCGTTGGTAGAAACAGGAGCTGGCCTGACCCACAGTGTGTCCCCCTGATAGATGCTAGGATGTTAGATGTTAGAGCCTTTCAGTTCACACCTTCCAGCTTCTAATCCCAGCTCCCACAGTGACTGAGTGTGTTGATCTAAGTAAGGCACTTGGCTTCCTGGAGCCTCAGGTCCTTGTCTTTAGAATGAAACCTTTGTCACTGTTAAAAAAAAAAAGTGTGTGTGTGTGTGTGTGTGTGTGTGTGTGTGTAGCTACCCTTGGAAGCCAGAAGAGGGCACCAGATCCCCTGGAGTTAGAGCTCTGGGGGTTTCTGAGCCTCCTGATATAGGTGATAGAGACTGGACTGAGCTATCACTCCAACCTCTACACAGCCATTTTCTTTTCCAATTAGGCCCACACTTCACTGGGTCAAGGCTATGGGATGGTTTCGAGCTTGTCTTTATTCTGACCAAGAGCTGTCCACAGAGAGCTGCGTGCAGCATCCCAGCAGCCTGTTCATTCGGAGACTTCTGATGGGTGGAAGGGACAGGGCCCATTTCAGAGACATTGAAGTGTGTACCTCTGAGCTGGTGTCTTTCGGGTTGGTGGGAAACAGTGTCTTCCCACACAGAGTAGGTGGGGGAGGAGTGGCTTCCTGCACACAGTAGGTATATAGCAATGGGAGCCTGTCATGTTTCTGGGGACAAATGGAAGAAGAGGACCCATGGGTCCTTTTACCCTGCTGTGGGGAAATTGGCCTTCCGAAGAGCAGCAGGCCCGAGCCATCAATGCCGTGGGTCCCTAACGCTCTGTGATGCATGCCAGCTTGTCTGCCCATATACTAATGAGGCCTCACTGCCACCGCTCAGTCCCTGCCACCAACAATCTTCATTCTTCTCTCTGACAATTATGAAGGGGACACACACACACACACACCAGGGGGAACTGAGGCCCCCACTCACTCCCCCTCCCCCTCCCTCCTTCCCCCTCAGCCTGGCCAATTAGGCCCCTGACACCTGGAGCCGCTGACAAACTGTTTCTGTCACTTGCTCTCTGTCTTTCATTAGGGAAGCGGAGGAGGGGGAGTAGGAGAGGGAGGGGAGAGAGATGGGATCTTTCATGCTTAGTAAGGCCCGGCTACATTAATTACAAAACGGCCATTTGCCGCGTGAAACTCTGCTAATTAAATTTATGCAATCATTATCTTTAAATAGTCATATCTTCCCCAGCGATCGGCTGGTCCCTTCCTTCCCCAACCCCTCTGCCACCGCTCGGAGCAGTCCCTCTAATCCCTTGGCCGTGTTTATCCAGCTATCCGAAATACCGCTCAATCTCCTCCCCCTCTGTCCACCCCCACCCCACATGGACACCTCCAACCTTGGCCAGC
Source organism: Micromys minutus (assembly GCF_963924665.1). Taxonomy (NCBI): domain Eukaryota; kingdom Metazoa; phylum Chordata; class Mammalia; order Rodentia; family Muridae; genus Micromys; species Micromys minutus. The sequence continues at coordinate 53,073,599 of NC_137978.1, read as the reverse complement.
CTAAGGATTTAACCAGGGAGGGTTGGCTTAAAAAAATGCCACCATGTTTTCAGCTCCATCCAGATGTTTCTAGATATCTGGAGAGTAGCGACTTCCAGCAAGAGGTCATTCTGTCCACTGTCTCCCCATCTCCTCAGGCTGGGGGATGGGGTGTCCTTTGAGAATCTTCAGGACATGGAGGGGGCATAAGCATGTCTGTCACTAGACCCGCTTCCTCTGTCAAGCAAGCTTGGCACCTGCCAGGCCTGGACTGGAGAGAAACAGATCTGATCCTTAGTCCCCTTCTCGTTTGCTCATTCAGCAAAATGTTTGTTGGATGCCTACTGTGTGCTGGGCATCTAGTCTGTCCCCAAGCAGCTCCTGCCCATCCAGAGGGTTGGGTATGGCCACAATAGAATGTGTCGTGTACGTGCTGAGGAGGGGCGGGGGCATCCGAGGGTGTGGGGGGGTTGTCATGTACACATTGCACACAGGATCAGCATTAGTGGGAGGCAGGGAAGAGTGTGGGACTGTGAGAAAACTGAGAAGGGCCTCTGTGAGGTGAGGTGCCAGCCAGTGAGCACAGCCTCCCCCGCTGAGCCTTCGGCCTACCAAAGATGCCAGGAAGGCCTTCCGAAATCCCACCTGGATCCTTCCTGGTGCTAGCTCCCTCAAGTCTCTTTTTTCTTCCTCTCTACTCCAAAGGATCTTGCCTGTAGCCCTTACCCTGCACACACACACACACACACACACACACACACACAAACAAACATACACACACACACACACACACACACAAACAAACATACACACAAACACACACACACAAACATACACACACACAAACACACACACACACACAAACAAACATACACACACACACACACCAAACTCACAAGTGCTTGTGGCCATGTGTGACAGACTCATACACGTGCATAAACAATGTATCCATGTACACACAGATAGACAGGGCCACATACACAGACACAAAGATTCCCCTCGGAGGGTACAATACTCCCCTGTGCATGCACAATCTCGAATCCGATAGTCCTTTGTGCACACACATGCACACCCAATGCTCGTGCATGCACATAGTTAGCAGCTAAGCAAACATGCACCCAGTACACTCACATGTGCATGCACCTATAGCCCTCACACACACACATAGCATTCACACCCCATGTCCATATGCAGACAAAAGTCTCTATATGATAATCCCATGTGTATACACATACACACAGTGATCGCTCATATACACGGCTAACAACCATATACACACACACATGTGCATGCAGTAAGTACTTCCATGCATACATGTGACCCATACACAGCCCATACACATGGAGTACACACACATACTGAGTTCCTGAGCTGTCTAGTAAAGTGTACCTCAGCACAGGGACAGACTAGAGCATTTGCCCCTTAGGTGATTCCAGACACGCCCTGAGCCTCAGCGTCCTCGTCCACAGAGTAAGTTGCTTCCTGGAGTAGGTTCCCGGCTTGACAGGGAGAGGCCCTGGGAACTGGAGGAGAGAGGGATGCAGGCATGGGGGCTGCCATGGGAACATGGGAGGTGGGGGATGGGGTGCAGCCCATCCACACACAGCGATGGCTGTTGAAGGGGCGGGGCAGGGGAGACCTGGGAGAAATCTTGTTTGGAAGTTCCGAGTCAGCACCCGAAGCCCATTACAGCTGTCCACAGGGGGTGGAGGGGGGTGTAGATCCTCTTAGCAGAGACTAGAGGAGAGGAAGCAGTGGTAGCTGACCGCCTGGGTGGGGGATTTCTCGCTTGCACTAATCCCAGCTGGGGACAGGCAGAGAGACAGCATGGGGTGGAGCCAGTTTGCTTTTGTGTGTGTGTGTGTGTGTGTGTGTGTGTGTGTGTGTGTGTAAGTGCATGTGTGTGTGATGTGTGGTATGTGGTGTGTGTGGTATGTAGTGTGTGTGTGTGTAGTGTGTGCTATGTGTGTGTATTTGTGGTATGTGGTGTGTGTAATATGTAGTGTGTGTGTGTTGTGTATGTGTGTGTATTTGTGGTATGTGGTATGTGATATGTGTAATATGTAGTGTGTGTGTGTTGTATATGTGTGTGTGTATGTGTGGTATTTGTGGTATGTGTGGTATGTGTGTGATATGTAGTGCATGTGTGTGTGATATGTGGTGGGGGGGTGTATGTGTGGTGAGTGGTATGTGTAGTATGTGGTATGTAGTGTGTGTGTGTGTGATATGTGGTATGTGTGTGGTATGTAGTGTGTGTGTGTGATATGTGGTATGTGGTGTGTGTGTGTGTGGTGGTATGTGGGGTGTGTGTGTGTGTGTGTGTGAATGCACCCCATGTTTTCATCCAGCTGACTGTGGCTATGTTTTGGGGCTACATGGGTAGCAACAGTGGTAATGTCTTATAGACACTTGGTGGCCATTAGAGTCATCTGGGAGTATTAAAAATATTCCCATTACCCAGAGAGGTGACACCAGTGGATAGCCAAGTGAGAAGACCAGAGATTAGACTGTAACTCCCTTTCAGTCTTAGTCTACCCTGGTGGTGTGTGCTTGTACACCAGCTAAGCCCAGTCTGAGGGTAGTCTCTGGTCCTTCAAGACAGTTGTGCACAGCTCCAACAAATCCTGCCTTCCATTCCTGGCAATAAAACAGCCTGTCTTCCATATGTCCCCACTCTGGCCTGGCCACTTTCAGAAGCCACAGTGATGTGTTAGCAAGGTGGTGAACCAAGGACAGAGGACAGAGCTGGACCTGTGACCAGCTTTCTCTATTCCACATCACCAGAGACTCCTTCATGGCCAAATATAGTCAGTGGGGGGTAAGCGGCTGGCAGTAAGGCCCTTACCTTGTGTGTGCAGAGAAAAAGGGCGATCTCGGTGCTAAAGAAGGTCTTAAGTTCGGTTTGGGGGTCAGAAAAGAGTTGCACCATTGGTGCGGCTCTATGTGCCCTTACCAAAGTATAAGTTCCTGAGCAGCCCAAGACTAAGAGGCCTCATAGACTTGCCCCAAGTCCAGCCAGGCCACCTCCTCTCTGATGATAACCACCCTCATGCCCGAGGGGGTGTGGTTTGCTGAAGTGAGTCACACCTGCTCCTTTCGGTGAGCACAGCCAACTTCTAGTCAACCCATCCCAGAGCACAGCCAAGCTTCTGGAGAAAGCTTGGGGCCAGAGCTGAAAAGGACACATTCACTCAAGTGGCTGGAGAAAGATTTCCTTTGTCGGCTACCTAGGTCCATTGCCATCTTGGGGGTTATGGGGCACTTTCTTACTTCTCCATTTTAAACAAGGTTTTAGTAGAAGCCCAGTGGGAGGGAGAACCAGCTGACTGGCTGCTATGCACGTCCTCACATTAACCTTCTAGGACCCTGTTCCCATTATAGAGATGAGAAGACCAAGTCCTAGCAGGCTAAAGAACATGCACCAGGGGTAGGGGTCGGGGCATAGTGGAGTCCCTGACTTGGTCTTGAGTCCCTAAACTAAAGTAACCCTTCCCAAAGCCAGGCATTGGAGCCTGTACCGCCCAGTGTTTGCCTGTGAATGCAGGGTTATATTTACCTGTGAGTGTAGTTCCAGGGCAGCCTTAGACTACACAAGACCCGATCTGATAGGGTAGTTGTGATTTTGAGGCCAGACTGGACTAGAGCAAGACACTGTCTCAAAAGACATACAAACAAACACCCTTCAGGCTCCAAGAGGACCCCAGGTTTTTCCCTTTTAGCTGGTCTAGGGCCCTTGGGGAAAGTGCCTTACTTTTCAAGGCCTCGGAGAAGGAACAGCTTCTAACCTACAGCTGGTTACAGGGTTCTTTGACCTAATGGTAACCCCCTCCCCTACCTCCTCAGTCCCAGGCCCCTGTTCCCCCTCTCCCCACCACCCAGAGCCCACCACACAGCTTCGGTTAGGCTCTGGCACCTCTAATTTCAGTTATGCTCCCCAAGCCACACTGGGTTATCACAGAGGGTGCAGAGCTCCAAGCTCAGACTCTTCGGTCCCAGGCCCTGAGGCCAGCTCAGGAACGGAGGGAATTAATTACATTCTACCATCCCCTTTTAAAGTAGGGGAGCACATCAGGGCGTCCACAGAGGAGAGGTTGCAGAGCAGAGGCTGTGGAAGGGGGGGCCCACCCCTGAAAGCAGCAGGCTTCTCCCCAGGGGCGGAAGGGGGTGGGTGAGGCTGGCCCCTTATTGATTTAGCCAGGTTCAGGCTGGGACTGATTTGGGGTAAGGAGTGGGGGATGGAGTGCTGGGGTTGGAGGAGGGAGGGGGAAGGGAGGAAGAGAGAGGAAGGTAAGGCTGTCAGTCAGGCTGATGGACAGCCCCGAGATTTGCCTTCAGATAAAACCTTACAGATGTGGAGGTCAGTATTGATTCTGAGTTAGTAACGGTACCTTACCAAGAAGTAATACATTAGCGAAAGCAAGGTCACCGGGAAAAAGCAAACCCCACCCGGGAGAGGCCTCGGCATTCCTGAGGGGGTGTACACTACCGCAGGAGACCAGGACTTCCTCAAGTTCAAAAGTGTGCAGGCCCAGACCTCCGCTAGGCCCCCACTGTGGGCAAGATGCTTCCTTCCTCTGTGCCACAGAGGGACTTTCTGCAGAGGTCCCCAGGGCTCTGTACCGTCAGTGCTGGGAAGACCCTGGGAAGCAGCACCAGAGAGACCAGAGACCCAGGCACAGACCCCAGAGAAGCTGCTGACCAACTGTGCCAAACCCAAATGGGCCTCTCACTCCCTGGTGCCTCAGTTTCCCAAGCTCCAGAATAGGGGTAGAAACCCCATTTGTTTGAGGAACCACTGCAATGACCTGGCTGACATTTTTCCTCTTTGGTGGCCGCCCAGCTCTCTTGGGTTGTGCCCTGTCTGTTTCCCGGGAAGTTGCCCTTCTGCAGATGAAATGGAAACCATTTGATCCATGAGCCTCCAGGGGCTTCGAGTCACCATTCACACCTACCCCAGATGTGGATTTGATTTGATGTTCCAGGCCAAATCCCATTGAGCAAATCCCATTATGGGAAAAAGCTCCCTGGGCCGAGCTGTCTGTTAGCTGCCAAGGTCCATGGCCTTCAGCGCCATCGGGCACAACACACACCCCTTCCAACAAAGGGCTGAGGGAGGCCTCGCCCCTCCCTGGTCTCCTTCCTGGGTAGCCCTGGCTGTAGACCAGGCTGGCCTCGAACTCACACAGATCCACATACCTCTGCCTCCCAGGGGCTGGGATTAAGAGCACCCAGAACCATGCTCCGCTTAAAATGTTTTTTAAAGAAGAGTTCGTTGTTTTCCATCTTGTGTGTGTGTGTGTGTGTGTGTGTGTGTGTGTGTGTGTGTGTGTGCATGCATGAAGCTTCCCATGCAGGTGCCCGAAGAGACCAGAAGAGGGCAGCAGATCCCCTGAACCGTAGTTGCAGGCCACTGTGAGTCACCTGATGTGGGTGCTGGGAACCAAACGTGAATTCTCTACAAGAGCCATCATCCCAAGTCCTTGGGGTTCATTGTTTTTTTTTGGCTGTTTCTTAAGTTTGCTAGTGGGCTTTCACCAGAAGGTCTTTGCACTTAGAGATTTCCCCGATCTAGAAGGTTCTCTGCTGAGCACACCTTGTTCTGATCGGTGGTTCCTTTGAATTTGATGGCTATGAACACTTTGGGCGGGCCTTCCCTGAGCCCACCCCTCCCCCACCCTACTTCCCTGCCCTTCTGGTCCCATGCCTCCGTATCGTTCTTCTGTGTCAGACGTCATTGCTCTGTCTCTGTCTGCATGCTTGATGGACAGCTCTGAGAGGGAGTTGAAGTCACTCTTCAGAATGTCCCTGGAGAATCAGGTGCATAATAAATACCCAATAAATATCATCAGAACCCCTCCGTGTGAATTCAGGGAGCACTTCCGAACTCATTGTAGACATCAGATTGGAAGCACACGTTGAGGCCGCAGAGGATGGCAGCACACATTTTGTGCCCAGAGCAGTGTCCCACGGCACATTTGTTGGATAATAAATGAGTGTGTGAGTGATGTCTGCTGCGGGAAATACAATGTTACTGGGTCGCAAGGAGACCAGAGAATCTGGACAGGCAGAGAAAGCTCAGAGCACAAGAAGCCCTTGCTGGAGCCCTTTGGAGCTCTTGGGTGACAGTCAGCTCTGGCTGCTAGCCTGTGTGGGTGTCAGTCATGTGTACATGTATTCTCTGAGGTACCGCCTCCTCTCCTTACCTTCCTTTCTCCTTCCTCCCTTCCCACCATCTTTACTGAGCTGGCCAACTCGGTAAAGGAAAGTCCTAGAGAACCAAGCTGGGTGTCAGCCTCCTCCAGGAGCCTCTTACATGTTCTGAAATGAGGGGAGGAGCTGGTGAGCTGATTCCTGGGGCCCAGGTTTCCTCCAAGGGGAAGCAGGCTCTGTCTGTGGGGGCAGTGTGACCGACAGCGTCATCATTTAGGTGGGAGAGTGGGATCTTAATTCGGAGTCAAACGCAGTTGAGAACAGTGAGGTCTCCCAGACCCAGATCCTGAGTTCACCCTGGAGTTCTGGTAGTGCACCCCACGGCAGGTTTCCCAGGCTTGGGACATTGAAGATCGGATGGGCCCAGATGCAGTTCAGTGCTGTCTCCGCATCCTAGAAGCCCAGCACCATGTTACTGACCCTACTCTGACAGATGCTAGAGGCAGGGCGAGTCTCTGAACTAAGCAGACAGCACACTGTGCTCCAGGTGTGTTCCACCCAACCCCAGACTCTGGTTTGGACCGAGTATTCAGTTTACAAAGTTTAGGTATCAAAGGTGGTGTTTTACCCACCTCCCTTCCACTGGCTCCCCCCAAAACCAGATGACTGCATGACCCTGGGGTAGGACCCTCCAAAGGGCTTGGATGAGCCAACTTAGTCCTTGGGAATCTGTAAGTGGTGATCTTGGCCATGAACCAGGCCCTAGCCTGCTGGATCCCTGACCACTAGCTATGAGGTATAGAGGAGGTATTGCTCTCTGTGGACCTCATTGGTTTTTTCTTTAATCTGAGAAATGGGTTCTTAGCTCTGCCCCACATGCCTTTAGAGTTCTCTGAATTGGAGACATCATGTAGGTAAATGGCCAGGAAGAGGTGTGACGAGAGGGGTACCCGAGGAAGCTTGTGAGAACCGGGTCCTATTTTCCCACCTCTGAGCCAGGCCTGAGGCAGAGCATGTCCCCGGCAGAGGTCCCCTCATCCTCCCTACCACCCTCTGACTCAGCCACCCTCATAATCCCTTTCCCTAGGACTTCAGAGGTCATGAGATTTCCGGGCTGTCCGCGCCCCCTCAGACACACAGCTGTTCAGCATGAGAACCCCGTTCTGTCCAGGGCTTAGAGAACCTGCATGTCTGCTCTTGAGCTGTTCTCCTGCCTCAGAGCCTGTTCAGGACACGCCACTGGGAAAACCACCTAGCCCAGGGCCTCTTTCCTATAGGGTGGCATCTCCAGGAGGTCGCTGGAGGCCCGGGACCTGCAGAGCTGGTCTTCTTATTTGATACCTCTGGGTGACTGTGCTCTGTCACCCTGTAGACTCATCACCAGCACTGTTGGTCTCTATTGTCCTGGGAGTGCGCTATCTCTGTCAAACACCTCGGTGCTCTCTCTGTGCTTTGAGGGTCTTGGCTCATTTTGAAAATTCTTCAGTGAATTCTCCCACTGGGGCAGAGGCCAGGACTCTGCTCTGACGTTCCATGGCCTTCAGCCTGGGGCTCAGGGATAGACTTGGCACAGGTACTGAATGACCCACAAGCACCCCAGTGGCCCCACATCCATCCTTCAGGGTGAGTTTGCAGAGTTCAGTCTGGGGACCCCACAGGCCAAGCAGGGTCGCGAGCGAAGGCCAGAGGCAGCAGGGGCCAACGGTCACAGAAGGGTCTCAGGGGAGCTGTTAAAAAAAGAAATAAAATGTAGGCCTTGGGCTGGTGAGATGGCTCAGTGGGTAAAGGCACTTTCTGCCAAGCCTGACCAATGTAAGTCTGATCCCCAGTTCCCAAGTGGTGGAAGAAGAGGACTGATCAATGCCATGAATTGTCTTCTGGTCACCACACAGGCTGTGACATGCACCCACACCCACAAAAACAAACAAATGAAATTCCAAAAGCATAGGCTTTCTACGTTGGCATAGAAGAGGCAGGAGCTCCAAGTCCAGAAAGTCAGGAATGGCACTTGTCTTAGGCACAGTAAGGGCATGGGGTCGTTAAACCAGGAAGACATACGTGTGTATGCATGTGTGTGTGTGTGTGTGTGTAAGTGTGTGTAAGCATGTGAGCGTGTGAAGACGGGCCATCCCAGTCTGATGGGGGAGGCACGATCCTCTAGTTCCTGGAGGAAAGCTCTGTGATCATAGAGACACCATCATCTAGATAGGACACTGAGGAATGCATGACATGTCAGTTCATTCATTCATTTGCCCCTTTAGCTGAGAGACCTAGGGTGTCCGTTAGTAGTGAGTGCATTTGTTCATTCGTGCATGTGTCCATTCATTTGTTCATCCCTTCAGCCGATAGCTTCGTGGTGCCTTCTATCTAGTTAGTAAATTTATCTCTCACTCGTGTGCATTCATTCATTCAGCCTCTCGGTCTGTCAGTAAGTAAAGCATCCCTGACAGACCCTAAGTACCCCCTATCTAGTTAGAGCCCATTCACTCATCCTTCTATTCTCTCATTTGTTCACTCATTCATTCATTCATTCACTCATTCACTCACTCATTTATTCAGTCACTCATTTATTCACTCATTCACTCACTCACTCACTTATCCATTCAGCCACATGTTAATTCATTCATTCACTTATTCAGTCACTCATTCATTCATTCATTCATTCATTCATTAATCCAACTGATAGAGCCAGAGTCTTGTATAGTTAGTGCATTTCTTAATTCACATAAGTATATGCCCGCTCATTAATGCATCCATCTATTTCTTCACTCATTCAGCTGATAGGTTCAGGATACCCTTTATGAAGTTAGTTCATTTATTCACTCATTGATTCATGCATCCATTGTCCATTCATTCATTCATTCATTCATTCATTCATTCATTCATTCTGCTGATAACTTCAGTGTACCTCTAATCTGACTGGTGTACTCATTCACTTGTTCAGCTGACGGGTCTGGGGCTCCCCTTTCCTAATCGTTAAGTTATCACTTATGTTTGCGAGCATCCGTTCAGCCATTCTGCCCTCCCACTGATAGGTCCGGGTTGTCCCTTCCATCTCTGCATTTACCTGTTGATTTATTCATGCATGCGGTTTGGCAGAAAGCAGAGGCTAACCCCTCACACTAGGCCATAAGGGACAGAGAAGTGACAAAGGGCCTGCCCTGCTCCTGGAGCTCTTGTTCCTCGGGCTCGCACCTGGGCAGGAAAGCCGCTGGAGATGAGGTCCCATCTCCCGCACGAGGCTGTGACACTACTGTCTTCCCTGGGCATGCGCGTGTAGTGTGTACTCACTGAGCTGCCCTGGCCCCGCCCCTGCATGCTAGTGCCCTGGGGTCCAGCCTGTGGCATGCCTGTCTCTCCTGCAGGTGATGAGCATCCTCAGCAACCCGAGCGCTGTGCCTCCACAGCCCCAGGCCGACTTCTCCATCTCCCCGCTGCATGGGGGCCTGGACTCTGCCTCCTCCATCTCAGCCAGCTGCAGCCAGCGCGCAGACTCCATCAAGCCAGGAGACAGCTTGCCCACCTCGCAGTCTTACTGCCCACCCACCTACAGCACCACCGGCTACAGTGTGGACCCCGTGGCTGGCTATCAGTACAGCCAGTACAGTCAAAGTGAGTGACCCCTCGCTGACCATCTCCAGGGGGGCTGACTCGTTCCTGGGTAAGGCGGTGTCAGGGCGGAGGGTGTCTTTCTTTAAAAGAATTTTTAAATTATTTTATTTTGCGTGTCTGAGTGTTTGTGTGCCACGTGCATGCAGTACCTGAAGGGGCCTGAAGAGGGCGTGAGATCCCCTGGAACTGGAGTTACAAAATGGTTGTGAGTCATGTTATGGGTGCCGGGAACTCAGCCCAGGCCCTTGGCAAGAGCAGCCAGTGCTCTTAACCACTGAGCCATCTCTCAAGTCCTCTTTTTAAAAAAATTCATAGTAGAGTACATGTGTGTCCGTGTCTCTCTGTGTGTCTGTGTGATATATGTGTGTTTGTCTGTGTGTATGTGTATAGTGTAGTGTGTGTGTGTTTGATGTATGTGTGTGTTTCTGTATGTGTGTGTGTGTGTGTGTGTGTGTGTGTGTGTGTGTGTGTTGTCTGGGGGGGGGCACGTGAGTGGAGGTCAGAGGACAACTTTTCGACATTGTTTGGGAATCAAACTCAGGGTTATGTCTACCCTTTAAGCCATCTCGTAGGCCCAGATGTCCCTTTAACAGGTGGGAAAACTGAGGTGCATAATGGAAGCAGAGGTGATCTAAGATGTTCTGAGCTGGTCATCAGATGCAGTGACTCACCTCTTAGTGAAGACACCTTACACACTAATGCGGGCTTGTACACACACACACACACACACACACACACACACACACACACACACCACTTCCGTCCTGAGAGCCACAAATACCCCAACAATCTCTAGAGACCAGCCTTTATAAGGAGAAACGTGGGATTCTTTTATTAAGATATTTTGTTTCACCCAGATCACTGTTTCAGGCAATCCACAGGAGATGCCCAGGAGATAGTTTGTATTCTTTTGTTCAGACTCTTGTTTTTAAAACCCTGTGGCTTTTGTTGCTGTCCCTGTGGTGGTACTAGGACTCGAACACAGGACCTTGCCCAAACTAGGGATGAGCACTACCACCGAGCTACAGCCCTAATCCTCTGTTTGCTTTACATCTGAGACAAGGCCCACTAAGATGGCCACACCGGCCTGAACTCACTCTGTAGCCCAAATGGGGCTTGAATTTGCTTTTCCCCATCAGCACTTAGAATTCTCCACGGTGCTGCTGGGGACACAGCGCGACACACCCAAGTCTCTCTAGACAGACCTGTAAGCTTTCCAATCCGAACCAACTAAATTAAAGATCCGTTTTTACATTTGAATGACATACGATTAAGCAAACATCTGAGAGTCTGTTCCCCATAATGCTAGGTGCAGGTCAAGTGTAGGACAGCCAGCGGCTTGTGGCATGAAGTGGGGGCAGTAGGGTTCTCTGTGTGACACTCCTCTAAAGTCTCGAAGGTCTCACAGACCCGCTCCGCCCATTGTCCCCTTGGTGTCTTGGCCTGATAAAGCAACAGCAGACTCTCAGACCAACAGCTGGGCAAGGCCCGCTTGGCCACAACCTCTGGCTGCCGCCTGATGGGGCCAGCAGCAGGGCAGGCCCAGACAGGATAGGGGAGCCAAAGGTCACAAGGCTGCCCTCCTGCCACCTTCCAGCAAAGGCCTCACCTGCTGGTGTCAAACTAATCAGGAGGGTGTGTGGATAGAGTAGGGCCTCCAGCCTGAGGGCACCCTCTCCAGCTGCTGCCTGGTCCTGCCACACTGACCTCTGCTTCCTGAGGCCCCCAGCCCACTCCAACCTCGTGGCCTTGGCCTCCACGGTTAAATGAGGGCCAGCTGTGTGGGCCTCTACCTCCCATGTGCGTATGAGCATGTATGCATCACAGGACTGTTTACCGTCCAAGTGTCCGTGCGCTCACTGTGCACAATCAATGCGGCTTGAATAATCCAGCAGCTGCAAAGTGTCCACAACTTTCCGATAGGTGAGTTGTCGGTGTGTGTGTAAATGTGTGCTGAATGTGAGTGTGTACTCTTACATGTAACTGTACACATGTACAGACAAATCACCGTTCCGTGTGGCTTCGTAGGAACATACGCAGACACACATACATATGAGGGTATGTGGTGGCAATATGTACACGTTTAAATTTTCATAAGTGGGTTCTTATGGGCTTATGTGTCTGTGTGTGTGTGTGTGAACACACTGGCATGTGTGTGTGGTTTGAATGTGTATAACCACTATGCAGATAAAATATGTTCGTGTGCACGTGTATATTTTGGCATGTGCTTGTGCTTAAAGATGTTACGATTAGGCATGCTTGGGTTCTTACATGAACATGACACTTGCCTCAGTGTGTTCATATGCTGTGCCTGGGCATGATTGTGTATGCAGTTGTGTGTGTGCCGGTGGATGTGCAGGACCATGTATGTAAATGTGTGTTTGGGAAGCACAGCTCTGCATGAACCCTCTCCGAGCATCAGTGTGTATGGGAGCCTTTCCACGCGGTCCCTGGTTGACCCCCTGACCTAGCGCATGTTCCTAGTCCAACACAGTACACACATGCTCTTGATAAAACATTTGAGAGCGGCAGCGGCAGCGTGGCCGGCCCGGGGCAGGCGTTAGTCACACCCGGAGCCTGGAGCCCCTGCCCTGCTCCGGGGCGCCTGCCCAATTCGGAAATAAAATTAACCCCAAAGTCAGCACGGGGGTGGTGGGGGAGGGGGATCAAAAGAGAAGGGGCCCAGGAGGCCAGAAAGGAGAGGCAGTTGCCCTCTCTCTCCTTCCTTCCTCCTCCCCTCCTTTCTCTGCTCCTCCATTACTGCAGGGAGAGCTCAGAGCTCCTTTGGGGCCATCATTCCTAGCTCTACCCAGACTTTACTTACTGAGGCACCTCTGCCACCATGTGTCACCATGGCACAAGACACACACCCAGCCTCAGCTTTCCCGCCTGCAAAATGGGTCTGGGGACGAGGCACATCCTCTCAACCATTCCAGTCACACTGCCTTCTTTTCTGTTAACATTCTGGGGGCAGCCCAAGGACATGTCACATTTCCGTTAACCACCAGTCAACATCCCTGAGCACGCAGAAGGCCTGGTTCTCTAATACGCCTGGAAAGTCACACACATCCTGGACTCCCCTGTGTTGGTCTTGGTTCACCTGCCGCCTGCTGCCTCCTGTCCCATGCTTGTGGTTAGCCCACACAGCTCTGTGTGGGATACATGCTCCTTGGTCACAAAGATTTCACACCTCCTGTTCCTCAGTTTGTTAGGCTCAGAAAGGTAGTATAGTCTTCCCAAGGTCCCACAGCAGGGTAATTGTGATTCAGCTTTCTTACCTCAGACCACAGGTGAGTGTAAAGTGTAAAGACACTTGGTACTGATTGGTTACACACTCTCCTGTATGCAGACGTGTGTGTGTGTGTGTGTGTGCCACTGAGCATGTGCACACAGTCAAGGTGTGACTTGCTAAGTGTGTGGTCCGTCTCCACTGCTACACAGAGCTGTGCGCTTGGTCACCCTCACGGTCTATAACAGAAATGGTACCCAGAGAGGTGTTGGTGGGCAAGGTAGCCACACCTGCATCCTGGTCTTCAGAAGCCTCTCTCAGGTGTGTTTGAAACACATATGTGACCCAACTCCTATGCAGCAGACCCCGCCTCCAGCTCCTAGGGTCTCTCATCTTCCCGGAGACACCTTCACATCTTCTGGCTCTGGCTGTGTCCGTCCATCTGCCCATCTCTAACCGTCCCTGGAGTGGGCGGGGGCAGAGGGGGCAGGGATGGGGCACATGGTAGATTAATATGGCCCCGGTGTTCCCAGAGGCCAGGGCCATACTAATGATGGGGATGATAGAACTCAGGAGTGTGAAAAGAATTTTAATAGATCTGACAACTCTAATAAGAATTTGTGTCTAGAAGGGTCCTCCTCTGGGGCCGAGGCTCTGACGAGTTACTGATGGCTGAGATCTGTTTACCGGTTGGCATTGCTGGCCTGGCTCCTGCCAACTCTTGATTAATGTAATTGGAGACGTTCAGAGCCCAGGCGGGGTGTGAGGCAGGAGAAGGGAGACACAGAAGGACAGAAGGACACCAAGGGCTATTGACAGAGTCCCTAATGAGGGACGTCACCTTCCTGTCTTCTCTCACCCAGCCTTTTGGCTCTACCCTAGAAAGAGGTGAGCAAACCCTACAGCTTGGCCCTTTGGGTGCTCTGGAAGTTGCGGAGTCAGCAGGAAGGTTTGGCTTCTAGGTGCTTCCTTGCCTACCTCAAGGAGGGAAAGCTCCTACTGTGTGCTGTGGTAGGGTAACCAGGAAAGAGGCACAGAGTGGGTAAACATACCAGAGAAATGAGTCTTTATTTTTTTCCTTTATTTATGTGCTCATGCGTGTACGTGTTCATGTGTGTGTATGTGTTCATGTGTGTATGTATGTGATCATGTGTATGGTGTGCAGTTATGCATGTAGAGGTCAGTGGTCAGGCTCAGGTCTCATCTTTAGACACTATCCACAGCATTTCTCACTAGCCTGGACTTACTAAGCAGACCATCAGGCACGCTGTCTGTCTCCCCTGTGCTGGGGTCCAGACACCACCACGTCTGGCTTTCTGCGTGGGCTTTAGGACCTGGTTTTGGGTGTCCATGGGTAACTCTGTGTTTGCCTCGGTTCTCATAGTTCCCAAGTGGAACCGTCCTGCCCAAGGCGCAGAACTCACGTTCCCCAAGTATACAGTCAGCACCAACTAAGTATGGGCTCTGCCTTTGCTGTTATCATGCCTTAGTGATGGACCTCGTAGCCCACCCAGAATAACTACAGTGTCAGGGCTCAGCATGGGGTAGACCGAGGCAAAGTAAGCCACAGCTTCCTATGATTGAAGAAAGGTCAACTGAGGTGATATGTGCTTTTGGTAAACCTTGCCTGGAGTGGAAAAGGTCAGTGTGGGAAAGAAGGGCAAAGGGTCCCTGAGGGCTGTATGCACACCAGGGACCAGTGCCAGGAATGGTCAAACCCAGGATCATTCCCCAGAGACTGCTGGGGAGGCCCAAGACTATGAAGCTGTAACCAGGCTGCCTGGGTCTGGAAGCATAAGAGGAACCAACTGATTTTAGTCAGAGTCTCTAAAGACCTTGGCTCCACATTCTGTCAAACAGGGACAGGGGACAGTCACACTACCTGACTTATAGGGCTGGGATAGTACCTAAAAGTACCCTGAGTACAGCGTTGGGAGCAGGCTTTCATAGGGCTAGCTCTCTGACGTTTCTGCTTCTATCCCTTCAGTGCCTGTCACCCCTCTAAGAGGGTGGCTTACTGATCCATGGACCCTGACACTGAAGGAGAAATGACAGTGTGCTCCTATTGTTAAGGTTTTCCTACAGCTAGAGCTGGGAACTCCCCAACTTCCCACTCACAGCCAAGAGAGGCTGGCCACAGCTGCCTCTGCCCTGCTCCCTGGGATCCTGAGACTGAGCACAAATCCTCCAGCCCAGGAACTCAGCCCAGAACTCCCTTCCACTTACCCACCATGAACTTGGCTGGGAAGGCACACACAAGATTCAAAGACACCCTAGGACATTTGCATTGCCTTTAGGGTTTGGGAGGCTTGTCCTTCTGTGACAGCATGTTTAAAACAAAAAATGGTGCCTGTACCCCAGTTTTCAAATAGATAAACTGATACAAAGGAAGAAAAGTTTGCTCAAACCTCAAGGCCAGACATGTACTTAGGAATGTCGCTGCTAAAGGTCACATTTCTTCTGGGCCTGAGCTCACAAGCACCACTCTACCTTCAGACTTTGTGTGTGGATTCTATTAACTTTCCCCGTAGTTCTTTGGTCCATATCCCATGATACAAACAAGGAAACTGAGGCTGAACTGGTGGGCCCCAGATCACACTCAAGGTTGGCAGTCATGGAATTTAAATTTAATGACCAGCTACTGAGATTGTCCTTCTGGCCTCCCTGTCCTAGCCATCAAGCTGTGTCCCTTGCATCCTGGCTCCACCTCCCCCTGCTTGGGGAAGCACAGAGACAGTCTACAGGGAGCAAGTAACAGAGGGAGCCTTGTGCCTCTTGGTCCATAACTTTCTACTTCCCCTCTGGCCGCTGTGTGTATGGTGGCCCTTTGGGGATGCACTGGCTCCTGTCACAGGACCTAAAGGTAATATCCTGTACCCTGGGATGCCTTGACCACTTGCTTCACAGGCTAGCAACTGTGGCTGCACATGACAGACATCTGTGTCTTCCTTGTTACAGTTCATGATAACTGGAAAGTCAAGGCAAGAACTTGAATTGGTCCCATCACACCCACACTGAAAAGAGAAACAGTGTGTCCATACTGCCTACTTACTTACCTTTGGCTGGCTTTCTTCATTCTTATACAGCTTAGGGTTCCCTGCCTAGGGAATGGTGTCACCCACAGTGGGCTGCATTTCTTAATAACCAATCAGCAGTCAAGACAGTTCTCCACAGACATGCCCACAAGCCAACCTGAGCTAGACAGTTCTTCAACTGATGCTCACCTCTCAGGTCATTCTAAGCTATGTGACGTTGACAATAAAAAGTATCCAGCAGAGGAAAGAGGAACTGATAGATAGATGGTCAGAAGAATAAATGGATAGACAGATAGATAGAAGAATGGATGGACAAAAGAATGGATAGCTGAGTAGTGTAGATGGAAAAAGAGATGAGAAGGTTGGCAGGTGTGTAGATGGAAGATGATATGTATGGATAAATTGAAGAAGAATGAATGGTAGAAAATGGATGGATAGATCATTAGTTTTGATGGGTAATCAGAAATAAATGGGTGGATGGATGGATGGATGGATGGGTGGATGGATGGATGGGTGGGTGGATAGATGGATGGATGGATGGATGGGTGGGTGGATGGATGGAAAGAATGAAGGATAGATGGTTAGAAGAAGGGATGGAGTGGTGGATGGATGAATAGATATGTTGATGGGCAAAGAATGGAAGAAAAGGAGACTGGATGGGTAAATTGGTAAAAATGGATGGGTAAACAGATGAATGAATGGACAGAAGATAGATGGATTGATGGAAGAGAGCTGGTTAGAATGGATGGAACGGTGGTTGAATAGACAGAAAGATGGAGGTTAAGTAGAAGAATGCATGAAGAGAACTTCAGTTTCTAGAAGCTTCTCTCTCTCTTTCCAGCTGCTGTTGATTACCTGGCTAAAAACGTGAGCCTGTCCACACAGCGCCGTATGAAGCTTGGGGAACACTCCGCTGTGCTGGGACTTCTTCCTGTGGAAACAGGACAAGCCTACTAGGGTCCCCAGGGCACCTTGCCCTATCCAGTGGCCCAATCTAGCCCTTCCCAAGCCCTGAGTTTCCCCACCTCAGTCCCCTCATCCCCGTGGGGTCGCAGGAGGCCTGGGAAGAAACCCTTTCCCTTCCTACAGGCAGCCCTCTGGTTACGGACAACCAGTGTGCCAATCACCCATGGTTAATGACCCAGAGTGGCCTCCTGCCTCCCACTCTTCCTCCAGAGGAGTTCCCAGCCATTCTGCAGTGACACCCCCCCAAGCTCACACCCTTCTGGTGTCATGGCCTTGATCCTGCCTCAGTGCAGAGATTGGGGCTCAATCTGAACCAAGCACCTAGCTATCAGAGGGAAATGGTGCCAAAGACAAGGCTCTGGCGTCCGTGACCTCTGAGTCCTGGGTGCCGTGGCCACAGGTGCAGGTGGAGCTCGTGGGGATCCTCAGTCAGAGCTTGGAGCTCTCTCTTGCTTAGCACCAGAACTGTTCACTGGACACTGAGATGAGCCCCCCATGGTACTCCCAGGGGAGAAAGCAGGTAACATCTCATCTTTACCTAGGAATCCAGAGGACTTTGGGACTGTCCCTACACATCCTGCTGGGCATCAGGAGACCAGGAGAAGAATCTAGCAGTGGGTAGGAAGCACATAGACAGAGCTTGTTGGCCATGGGCTATCTCAGAATGCCTGGTCTCACTCAGGTCCAGCATCAGGAGGTGCAGGACTCCTAGGCTTCATTGTAATAGAGGCTTGCCCATTGTAACAGGCCTGGGCCGCCCACAGAACCTGCCTGTCTCCTCAACTGGAAGGAAAAAAAAAAGGCCTTGAGATTACAGGAGACACGAAGCAGACTCGGACAGTCTGAGTGAGCTTTCAAGTCCATATGCCTGGAGTTCTGCACACCGTCTTGCTGGTACCCGGGAACCTGCTCACACATGCTGGTCCCCTGAAAAGGGGCCACCATCTTCCAGCATGAAAGGCTCTTGATGCCACTGAATGCAGAGAGCCTTCTTGTACCAGACAAAATGGCTGGTCCACCTCAGAGAAGATGCTCCAATATCCTTGGCATCTCAGTGGAAGGCCACACCTCTGTTCTTTTTAGAGAAGCAGTTTTCAATGATGGCTGCTCAGTCAGGAGGCTTCTGTTGCCTCACGAGGCACGGTGCACCCTGGGCACTGTTTTTAAGCCACTCAACCCCATCCCCACCCACCCCGGGGCAGAGGAAGATGCTAAAAGTCCCAGCAATGAGGACAAGGCACCTTCCCTAAGCACTCCAGAGTCTCCCTTGCACTCCTTCCCTCTCTTAGAGCTGGGTCTTTTGGAGGAGCTGGATTGCTGAGCCTGCCCTCATTCTCTCTTCCATAGGGCTCTTTCTCACCCTGTATTTATCAGAATCGCATCCATTTTTATCCTCTCCCTCGCTATAACCTACCCTTGGACCACTCTCATCCAGGGCTGGTAACCCACAGTACCAGATCCAGGAACCCTGGACCTGATTGCTTGTTGCCACTATACACACAAGACCGCCTGCTGGCCCAGTCCATGACTCCTGCCCTCAGCAAGCAAGACATTCCTAGAGAGACCAGCTATCATGCTCAAACGCCCCAATGGACTTCCTTTGGCCTGGGGACCTGAACCGGCATGACACTGGGACACTTGTCTACATGAACACGTGACCAATGTGCGCCTATTTCTTATCTCTAGACCCATCATCTGAAGCCCGTCCCAAGCCATGACGAGGATAGCTCGTATCTGTGGTTTAGAGACACCCATTAATAACCGGGAGCAGACTGACGCTCTGGTGACATGTGGTATGTGGCACCAGACAGATGGCGCTCATCTGCTCAGTCCAGATTTCAAGGGAAGGAGACTTTTGGGTTCTTCAAGGTCTGGACAAGAGGAAAGCCATGTTGCCCCCTTGGGAAGCCAGGTTCTCCTTCTGAAGTTCTCACAGCCTCAAGCATCCCTTTCAGAAGACCAAATGCATCTTCCTCCACATTCCTTGCCCCCTGGAGGCCTAGCTCTGGATGCACCTGAATCTCCTCACACCGAGTATAGTTTATAAGCAGGGACTTCAAGCAGGTGACATCCACAGGACCCAGTCCCAGGAGCAACATTCCAGTGCTTGGACCAATCACAATGATCATCTGCCCACGAGAGTAACTGCAACCAGAGACCTGCTCGGGAGAAAACAAAATGGCTTCTCATTCCATGCAACGCCTCTGAACATTTCTCCAAGCTGTCATCTGGGTATAAAGTGGGACTTGTGTTCTGGGGGAGCCCTTGACCTCAACAGATTTCCCCAAGCATCTCATCCTTTTGTGAATCTGCCTTGATCTGTAAAACTCAGCCTTGTTTGGGCAGCTTGCAACATCACCATTGAGGTGACATCGGTTAGATGAGAGGCACCGTCCCTCTGGGATTGAGCACAGCCTAGAAGAAGCCCAGTTTCCAGCGGCCAGGCTGGACCAGAAACAGCCCCCACCCCAACCCCTGTAAATAGAGTCAATAGGAAGATAAGAGGGGTGCCCCCCATGTCACTCAAGTAGCTACTGGTTCTTCTGTGGAGGTCCCTCTGAACTCATTGTATGGTAGTTGAAAATGTGACGTTGTGCTGTTTGTTGATAGAATATTTGCTTTTTATATATAAATCTATATGCTTAAAAATGAAACAAAAACAAAAAAAAATTGGAAAGAAACCCCACCCCTAGTGTGTGTTGTGTTAGTGCCGGGGACCATCTGTAAGGATCTCATTGTGCATTTGGGTTATGTATTCCAGTCTTACTTGGGTTCCCTCTTTTTTTAATTTTTTATTATTATTATTTTTTGTCATTTTCCTACTCCCAACTTGGTTTTCTTCTCTTGCTATGAAAAGGAAAGAGATGGCTTTAAGAGCCAAGCATCTACTCCTTTATACCCTGTTTAATGTTGCCCTGCTTTTAGGGGACCAGGAACAAGCACAGGAAACAGAACTTGGGAAGCAAGAGGGGAGGGGAGGGGAGGGGCTGGCCGGGGAGACTGGAGAGCAGGGAGGTTTCACAGCCAAATGACGGCTTCGGCCCAGGACAGAGCCAGGTTTGGCATACTCCACCAGAGTCTGGTACTGTTTGCATGGAAACGGCAGACCGTTCTAAGACATGGAACTAAGCCTCGCTGGACTGCACAGTTGCCAACTAAGAAGACTGCGTAAGTCCTCTAGAAGGCTCTTATTCTCCCCAGGCTCCTGGAAATGTCTCTCCCCGCCGGATGCTCCTCTAGGGTACACAAGCATCCTCACCTTCTACGGAAGCACGAAGCCGAGACCAAATGGGGGTACCTGGGTTGCCATGTTGAAATGCTTCAAGATACCTGTGCATCTAATGTTTCCTCTGTGCACACGGACACGGGCAGCCCCCTGCTGGGAGAATACCACACTTTGCTGGAGCGCATTCCCTCTTCCTAGTGACTGCAACATTGTTGCTTCAGTGTTTGGCTCAGCCATTTCTCCTCCAGGCAAAGTGAGTGTGTGTGCAGGAGGGGTGTGAATGGGATGTGCATGTGTGGGCGGCTGTCTAAATATAACCCGCACCATAATTTATTCAGCTATATGGAGTAGTAGACTAGAAAGACAAACTGGTATTTGCTTTAACTACCTGCTGCTTGTAAGCGCTGCCTCTGTAACTCAGGCGTAACTGTTATACATTAAAAGAAATTAAAAACATCATGGAAGTTTTGCACCCTCAATTGACTGCCATCCTGTGGCTGGGGACTAGGATGTCTGGGAACCACATGATGGGTTGGTGTGAGAATGTTTTCTGTTGTACCCTGTATTGGTCAGGGTTCTCTAGAGAAACAAAACCGATAGAATGGATGGATAGATAGATAGATAGATAGATAGATAGATAGATAGATAGATAGATAGATAGATAGATATCTTGGTTTGGGTTTTACATGAACAGACACCATGACCAAGTCAACTCTCAGAAGGACAACACTTAATTGGGGCTGGCTTACAGGTTCAGAGATTTAGTCCCTTATCATTAAGACAGAGTATGGCAGCATCCAGGCGGGCATGGTGCTGGAGGCGCTGAGAGTTCTACATCTTCTTCAAAAGGCTGCTAGCAGAATACTGACTTCCAGACAACTAGGATGAGGGTCTTAAAGCCCACGCCCACAGTGACAAGCCTACTCCAACAGGGCCATGCCTCCAAATAGTGCCACTCCTTGGGCCAAGCATATACAAATGATCACAATAGATAGATAGGTAGGTAGGTAGGTAGGTAGGTAGATAGATAGATAGATAGATAGATAGATAGATAGATAGATAAATAGATAGATAGATAGATAGATAGGTGGAGATTGATGCACAGGATGTATTAGACTAGCTTACAGGTTGTGGTCCAACTATCCAACAATTCCACTGGCTGTCTCCCAGTAATTTCCATCCAGAAGGCTGATGTAGCAACTGGGCTTCAGTTTATGCTATAACCATGAAGTAGTAGGCTCTAATGCCAGTGAAGGAATGAACTCGTCATCTAGATTGAGAGCAAGCACAGAAAGAGCAAGCTTCCTGATGTCATGTCCTTTACATAGGCTGCCGCCAGTGCTGTGGTCCAGATTAAAGGTGAATCTTCATTGAGAAGACTCCCTTGGAGGTGTACCCAGCCAGTTGGGTTTTAGTTAATTCCAGATATAGTCAAGTCAACAATATCCAAGAATCTCCATCACAAGTTCACCCATTGTCAACTTGACATACAATCAGATCTACTTTGGTACCAGGAATATGGTATGCCCCCCCACACACACACACTGCAGATTACTCCATCCCACCCCCATACCAAGCAGCTGCTGGTATGCTGCATGTGCCTCTTTGGTAGTAGTAAGTATCACCAATGCGGATTGGTACAGATCCACTAAGCATCTCTGTGGGCTCAGAGGCAGAGATCGGGGGCGCCTCTAAGCAAGCACTGAGCTGAGAACCCTTGGTGGCTCTCCCTCTGCCTCAGACAGAACTCAGAAACACCTGGTTCCCTAAGAGCGGTACCGGGTGTAGCGGGTGAGTTAAAGGACGTAAATAATAGGCTTTTCTCCCCCTCACCCCGTGACACAGGTTAAGCCAGATTAGACCAGATTAAAAGTAGATGAAGGCAAGTTTATTAGGAGGCAGCTCTTGGACTGGCTCGCTGATCTTACCAGAATTGCACATCCAGGTTAAAGCTAGGGGGTTTTGTAGAGCTTAGTCGAGGAGTGATGACGTGGCAGACAGGACCTGGGGTTGTGCCCATACATGGTCAAACACTGAACTCTTGGGTTGCCAGAAACGTGGAGAGAGACAAGGAGTGATAACATGCTAGGCCAGAGTCCTCTCCAAGCATACGGGGTTGGGGGAAGGAGGGTGGGCCGGCTTTCCCAGCTTGTGCAGGGGTGTGCGGGGGTTCCAGCCCAGCATCGAGGGATCACAACAGAGTCCAGGTGAGGTTCAGTAGAAGGAAGGATATATACCCTTGGGGTGCAGACTCAAACAATTTTGATCAGGAGTGTTGGGTGTGCATCATAGCACAAAGTCAGTCCTCCTGAGCCCCAGGCTGGCTTTTTGTGCCCTATCCTGGCCAGCAGGAGGAGGAATGGAGAGTTTACCTGCCCAGCATCTCTAACTGAAGTGGCTATGTGTGAAGAGACACCATGACCACTGCAGATCTTATAAAGGAAGCATTTAATTGGGACTGGCTTATAGTTTCAGAAGTTTAGTACATTATCATCATGGTGGGAAGCATGGTGGTGTGTAGTAAGACATGATGCTGGAGGAGGAGCTGAGAGTTCTACATCCGGATCTGCAGGCAACAAGAAGGAACTGTCACACTGGACCTGGCTTGAGCATCTGAGATCTCAAAGCCCAACCCCAGTGACACACTTCCTCCAGCAAAGCCACACCTACTCCAACAAGGCCACACCCACTCCAACAAAGCCACACCCACTCCAACAAGGCCACACCCACTCCAACAAGGCAGTGCCTCCTAATGGTGCCACTCCCTATGAGCCAGTGTGGGGGAGCATTTTCTTTCAAACCACTATAATCCCCTAGTAGCAGCTTGTGCTTTGGTTAGGGGACAGGCCCACTGGCCTGTTATAGGGGACCTGGGCAGGGACAAGCAGTATCCATTCCATGTGTGCTCTGTGGCCTGATGACTGGGGAGTCTATGCCACCCCAAGGGGCTAGTTTCCTTGGATGAAGTTCTGAATAGGAAAGGATTAGGTGGGAGTTAGAAAATGGGGGAGGGGCACTGGTCAGTCACTCCTGTTGACCCGAACTGTCTACACAAGGTCAAGCTCTCTAAGCAGGATCTGGAAGGAGACTGAGTGTGCCCTGGGCCTGAGACCAGTTGGCAGCTGCTCTAGTCCCTTCTTCACAGAGTCCCTGTGGGCGCTGAATCCCATACCCACCCCTTGATGTTACAACTCAACCACAGCCAACCAACACCCTCAACCATCGGTTATGAAGATTTGTGGATGGTAGTCAAGGTCTCCCCAAGTTCTACCCTCAGCTTAGCATCAGACTGAGGACCTGAGGCCATTCTGAACCCCCTCCAGACTGGATCACCATGTTTTAGAAAGCAAGTTAGATAACTTCTAAGGACCTTCCAGGTTACCATGAAGATCCTCTGAACTGAAGATGGGACTTGAAGACAGCCCACAGCTCTGGCTCAGAGCTGTCTGTCTTCAGGCTGAGAAAAGAATAAAACACCAAGACATAGACATTTGCCCTCAGGGAACCAGAGAGCTCCCTGACCCATAGTGTTGTTAGTAACCATCCTTTTTCTGACAGTCTTTGTCTATGTCCCATGGGAAACTGGATGCTCTTCAAGGGGACACACCACCACTTGATGTAAAGTCAGAGTTTTGCTAACAAAGGGGGAAAAAGGTAGACGTAAGACAGGCACTTGTGTCTGTCAGCTTTTCGGTGATAACACAGAATAATTCACAGGCCACACACACCTTGTGGTGGACCCATTCCCAAGACTGCCCTTGAATGAAACTGGGTAATGGCACAAGAGTTTGGTTAGACATCAGACACAGGGAAGCTCTGAAGTGGGGGAGACACCAGCCCTGGCCCAATCCCAACTCTTCCTAAGAGCTTCTGCCATGCCTTCCTCTCCCTTTCTCAAGCTGCATGACCTACTCTGAGCACAGATTTACTTTGATAATTCCCAGCCATGTGGACAACTGCTGGTGGGGATGGGGCTAGTTTCCTGGAGGCTTTGGGGAGTGGGTTCAAATCTCCATCCACCTCTGTTGCCTGCCCTCAAAAGAATTTAAACACATCGACTCCAATCAGGCCTTCATTGGGCCCAGGCTCCTTCTGTGTGACCATAGGCAAGTCATGTGCCCCTAGTCTGTCTCATCCTTCAGGCAGAAATAGTCTTTCCCTCTGTCAGAACTATAGCAATAGAGCTATAGCAAACCCCACAGTTTGCTGGCTTTGAACACCAACAGCTCATGATGGGAGGGGACGTTCCTCATTGCCCATTATACTCAGTAGGACCACTTAATCCTAATTGGGTTTGATCCCCGAGTCCAGGGAGGCACGAACTGGCTCCACAAAGCTGTCTTTCTCTGACCCATCATTCACCCATGCAAGAATTTTTAAAATGCAAAAAAAAAAAAAAAAAAAAAAAAAAAAAAAAAATCCACAATTGGACATTGATTTGGCTCATGGTTCTGAAGGCCGGCGGGCCCACGGGTACAGGCCACATCTGCTCAGTGTCTGGTAATGGATTCCTGCTACACATCACCATTTTGAGATAGGCTAGGCAGCAAGATGGGCTTAGCAGAGTAAGTGGGTTGACAGTAACCATTAATAGTGCTTGCAGAGTATGTGCCAAGCTGTGGGTTCAGGCCCCAGCACTCCAAAGACATAGATGCTCTTCTAGTTGCTTCTCTGGTCAGCCTGATTCAATACCTAACAACAAAAGCAACTTAAGGAAGGGTTGGCTTTGGCTCACAGTTCAAAGGAGATCTGGAACTGTCCTCCAGAACAAGTATTTCCTCCCTAACTTGCTTCTTGCTGGGTATTTTAGCGTAGCAGCAGGAAGGTGATTAATACACATTTGGTGAGCCACAGGCCCCAGGGAGACGCTGTCTGGAAACGACAGTGCCTGAAGTGTGACACCTGGGGGATGGAGAGATGGCTCAGCAGTTAAGAGCACTGACTGCTCTTCCAGAGGTCCTGAGTTCAAATCCCAGCAACCACATGGTGGCTCACAACCATCTGTAATGGAATCTGGTGCCCTCTTCTGGTGTGTCTGAAGACAGCTACAGTGTACTCACATACATACATACATATATGAAGTGTGACACCCACCTGTTGTCTACTGCCCCTTCACATGCATACTCACCTCAAATGTATGTGTACTTTATTACAAGAACATGCACATGCATGAATGCACACAATGAAGGTCACTCTCTCAAGATCCTATACGTCCTCATCATGGTGTGCTGGGTCCCTAGACAGTTATCAAGAAAGATGTGAGAGGCCGCATGGATAGAAATATCTGTCTCTACAAACCAAGTCACTTTGTGCAACAGTAAGGACATGGAAACCTCCCTCCCATGGTGACAAGAACAGAATGCCCACAGAGGGACAGGGGGACAGTCAGAACCTGGAGGTCTGACATATTAGCCCTCATTTCATCATAGAAGAATAAACTGATCTGCATCGTCAGGAAATATAGCAAGACTGTATCATGTCTGATCTGACCTCCTCCACTCCCATTGGCAGAGTGAATCAACAATGGTTACTCCCAGGGGCTTGAAGCCCTTGGTACCACTTTCTCCTCGTGGCAGACCTCTAGACCTCCAAGAGAGGACAATGAAACCTCGGAGGGTTGAAGACCAAAGGTCAAAGCTTGTGAGTCAGGATGAGTTATTGGGTCACCAGCATTAGACATGGACATGTTGCCTGGAATATCCCAGGCGTGTGGATTAGGTAAAGCTCAGAGTAGAAGAAACTGGTTTCCCTGAGACCTTGCCCTGGGCTACACACACTCTTTACCCTCTAGACACTCGATGTTTTTTTAAGAAGGAGGGGAGGCTAGGTTGAAGTCTTGTGTTAAGGCAACATGAAGACCAGTGCTTTTCTATGCCAGATACCTCTTAAACACTATCCGTCTATAGTTTTCAGAAAGCCACATCTCAACCTAGGAGCCACCCCTGACGAATCTCATTCAAGGTCCCCAGTTTTCTCTGAGGACTTGATTTTTCTCCATACAGCGTGCTTAATAAGGCATCAACCTCCAAGGTGGTTGGGAAGATTCAACAGAGTCACAGAATTTCCTTAGGGCTACCAAACCTGCTGAGCACATGGCCTTTTTCCTGCAGGATTCACACTGACTTTCTACAGATGAGCCAGAAGCTTCCTAGCAGCCAGTGGATGAATCAGAAACTCAGAAACCTGATGAGTTACAGAAGTGTTGATAGCAACAAGAAGAGATGTGCTAAGGGAAATTCATAAGTAATTTCTCCAGTGTCTTCCAAAAGAGGCTACTGAATGATGCTAAATAACAACTCAAAAATAAACTGTAAAGTTATGTCAGGAAGGTTTGTTGAAGAGAGAGAACAAACCCAGACATGCTCCTTAAGGGCTTTCCTTGCTTTGAGGACCATTTAGGAATCCAGACATGGAAGGAAATGCCATCAAGAAAGCCACACAGAAAACAAACTTGTAAAAACAGGGCCAGTGGGGCTGGAAAAACGGCTCAGTACTTAAGAGCAATGGCGCTTGATCCAGAGGACCAAGATTTTGTCCCAGCACACACATGACTGATCACAACTGTCTGCACTCCAGTTCCAGAGGATCTGACGCCCCCTTCTGTCCGCTCTGAGCATTTCGCGCACATGGCCTCTCTGAGCATTTCGTGCACATGGCCTACATACATACATGCAGGCAAACATTCATACACATAAAGTGAAAGTAAATAACTTTTAAAAATCTGGGTCAATGTTATATGAAAAAGAGCTGGAGAATACATGTTAGGAAACTTCCTAGAATTTAATTTAATCGCTACTCCATGGTTTCCTTACAGCAGTTTTGTCGGGGTCTGTCAATCTCTGCCCTTTAAGGTCTGTTTAGGCCTTTTACATTTAATGTAAAAACTAACAGGTCTGGATTTAGGTTTTACTGTTTCCTCATTTTGTGGTTTGTTTGTTTGTTTGTTTGTTTGTTTTAATGTTTTGTGAGGTTTCTGGGGCTTTTGTTTCTTTTGGTGTCAGAGATCGAATGCAGGGCCTCATTCATACTAAGCTATAGCCCTAGCCGTCAAGTTATTTCAATATATTTTAGTATATTGAATATACTAGTGCTGAAGAGATGGCTCAGTGGTTAAGAGCACTGACTGCTTTTCCAGAGGTCCTGAGTTCAAATCCCAGCAACCACATGGTAGCTCACAACCATCTGTAATGAGATCTGATGCCCTCTTCTGGTGTGTCTGAAGACAGCTACGGTGTACTTATATGTAATACATCTTTAAAAATAAATATACTAAAAAGCAATATATTTATTGCTTTATTTTATTCTTTAAAAATTTCTAATTTTTTTTACTATTACTTTGAAGACGTGTACACACACCTGGAGGTCAGAAGACAATTTTTTTGGCTGTGATTCTCTCCTTCCACCTTTAGGTGGGTTCTGGGGATTGAACTCAAATATCCGGGTTTGCATAGTAGTTCTATGGATTGAGCTTGGGTCTCCAGGTTTACATGGTGGTTCTGGGGATTAAACTTGGGTCTCCAGGTCCACATGCCAAATTCCTTCAACCATGAGCCATCTCATCAGACCCTTATTTTTTAAAAACATGTTTTATTATTATTGGTAGGTTTCTTGTGAACGTTTTATCCATGGGTCTCACTGGGCTTTGCTCAATTTCACTTGTTACCTCTTAAAATTATATTTTAGAATGAGTGTAAGGAACATGACATTTGTATAACCTGCATGTGAAGACGGAACTTGGTATCTAGAATTGATATTTTTCCTACCACATGAAAAATAAAACAGAGAAGGTAAATGGAAGCCAGGGATGCTGGGAGTGGCTCGTACAACTCAAGACATGAGCACCAGAGCTGAGATTGTGTTTTGAGGATGACCAAGAAGGAGATGGCGACGTCACACAGAGACACTCTGCCTGTGAGCTCATCAGCCTTGTCTCTGTCAAGACCCAACAATGTGACAGGATTTCTCCACTTGACCAGAGTTAAGCAGGTTCTCTCCGGAGACGGCTGGGTGTGTCCGGATACTCATTTTCAGTCAGGCACACTCTGTCTTACACTATGTCCTCTTTTGTCACGCGCCCACGCTTCCCGCTGCTAGAAACAGACGTGCAACAAACAAACAGATTCTTCTGCAGATAACCTTTATTGTCCAGCACTTTGAGCAGGGGGCTTCTTGAGCAGGAAACTTCTCTCTGAGCCGGGGACTCCCTACCGGGTTTTACTGTCTAGGCGACCTCTCACGCGCAGTCCCCCACGTGCGATCTCTCTGTCCAGTCTCTGTCCACGCGGGACCTCCCTCAATCTCTTTTACCGAGTCTCTCTCCACGTGGGATCTCCCGCAACCTCTCCTATCGGGCTTCTCTCCACGTGGTATCTCTCCGCCATCCCTCCACGTGGGGTCTCCCGCAATCTCTCCACTCTCTTCCTCTCCACGTGGGGGAGAAATGAACTGCTATATATGCCTAAAAGACTTGTGTTGCTACCTGATTGGTGCATCCTTCTGTAGCTCAATCACGTGCCCCAAGAGTGGGCTGTGACTTATGTGGTGCATGCGCATTAAGTCTCTTGGCTGGGCAACAGCTGTTTGCTGAGTTCTCAGCAGGAAGCCGGCGCCATGTTTGGGTGCGGCACAAACGGCTCCCTACACTCTTTCGGTCTGGGCAGCCGAGCATGGAAACAGGGATGGGAGAGGGTTCTGCAGAAGAAGGGCCTAAGTGACTGATGGGGACCTGGCATTGAGGGTGGTATGTCCCTGCAGGTGGTTGTAGTATTGGGCCAACCAGGGGCGGGGGGACAAGAAAGAAATCTGGGCTTGGGGATAGGAGCATCAAGAAGAATGACTTTGGAGACAGGTAGGGCCACTCATCTGCTCTACCTGTCACATTTGCTACTCGGTAACCCTGGCCCGTGTCCCGCGCAACCGTCTCGCCTGCAAGAACGACGCGGCACACAAAATAGAATCCTTCTGCGGTAAACTTTATTAATCTGGAAAAACCGGTACTTGCTTCACGTAACGAAAAAGACGGAGAAAACCAAGAGATCCAAGGAGACGAACAGGACGAACAAGCTCCACGAGACGGCCGAAAACCAACGGGAGAAAGAGAGGAAGAAGAGAGGAAGAGAGGGAGAAGAAGGAGAAGAAGGGAGCTATCCAGCCCGTCCCCTATAAAGGGATCAGTCCTTGCCTTGGACGCGGAGCCCCCTGATTGGTTGAGACTCAGCAGGCCCTATGACGCCACGGAAGAGGCGGAACTCATGAGGCGGAAAAGTTACCCAGCGTGTGCGCACATGGCTTGTTTACTGCTAACTCCAGCCAGATATCAGCGCCATCTTGTAATGGCGAATGCGTGGGAATGTGTGGGTGGCGCCCCACAGCCGGATATCAGCGCCATCTTGTAATGACGGAAGCGTGGGAATGTGTGGGCGGCGCCCCACAGGCCCGGGACTTGATCCACCCACACCTCTGCTCAGCTGTAAAATGTGTGCCATGACCTACGTCAGAAGACACCATGAGGGTCATCAAACAAATGCTTAGTTTAAAGATACCCTTATTCACAATGTCTGCTACACAGGGCCCTGCTTCAAGCACATTGCACCTGATGGTGTCAGACCAGGCTCCTACAGACCAGGATCAGAGCAGAAGAAGTTGGGACATGGCTCTGCCTAAGCACTGTCTTGCCCCAATTGTTCAGAACCTCTGAGATGGAGCTCAGGAAGTACCACCACCACCACCATCACCATCATCATCATCATAGTTACCACCAACACCACATCACCATCTGTGGTGGCTTGAATGAGAACGGCCATAATGGGCTCATATATTTAAATTCCAACGGATGGAACTGTTCAGGAAGGATTAGGAGGTGTGGCCTTGGAGGGGGTGTGTCACTGGGGATGGGGCTTTAAGATTTCAAAAGCCCACACCAGGCTTTCTCTGCTTCCTGCCTGCAGATCAGGATATAAGCTGTCGGCCACTGCTCCAGCACCATGTCTGCCTGCCTACTGCCATGCTTCCTACCATGATGATAATGCACCAACCCTCCATAACTGTAACCAAGTCCCCCAATTAAATGCTTTCTTTAATAAGTAGCCTTGGTCATGGTGTCTCTTCACAGCAACAGAACAGTAACTAAGACAACATCACTACTACCACCACCAACAGCGTATCCACCATCACCATCATCACCAAAAACCCTGATGTAATACTAGGATATTGGTGGTCACTTTTCCTAGAAAAGACCCTTTTTGCACATGCGAGCTGAAGTCCAAAGTAGATGAGTGTGGTGGTTTGAATAAGTTTAGCCCTTATAGACGCCTGTGTTTGAGTGCTTGGCTCAGAGGGAGTGAATGGTCCTATTAGGAGTGTGACCTTGTTGGAATAGGTGTGACCTTGTTGGAAGAAGTGTGTCACTGTGCAGGTGGGCTTTGAGGTCACATAAATGCTGAAGCTATATCCAGTTTGGCACACAGTCTCCTCCTGCCTCCTGAAGATGACAATGTAGAACTCTCAGTTTCTCCTCCCGCACCATACCTGTCTGGACACTGCCAAGTTTCCCGCCTTGATGGTAATGGCTAAACCTCTGAAACTGTAAGCCAGCCCCGATATACTGTTGTCCTTTATAAGAGTTGCCTTGGTCATGGTGTCTCTTCACAACAGAAACCCAAACTATAGCCATGAATGTCATCTCATCCTCAAATAAACAATGCCATAGAATTTTCTGGAAAATTCTAAAAAGAGTTATTCTGGATAAGGGTGTCCTAATTGTCTGATTATTCACTGATAATGACTTCCGGTGTTTGCCATGTCGCCCTCAGGGCTTGTTTTCCTTCTGAAACCCCCAAATCTTTTACATGAGGTACTGACACTGGGCTAAGTACTTTGCTTGTGTTGTTTCGAGGCTAGAAAAATTCTTCCCAAGGATCCAGGTAGTAAATGTTGTAGGTTTTGTGACCAGGCTGTCTTATTACTACTGTTCAACTTTGCTATTCTAGAAAAGCAGCCACCAGTGGCCCAGGAGCATGCTGAGTGCCAGCAATATCTTTTTTTCTTTTCATTTGTTTCTTTAATTCTACGTATAAGAGTAGAATAAATGTCTGTGCAGCATATGAATGCACTGCCCATAGAGACCAGAAGAGGGCGCTGGATCCCCGGCCCCTGGAAGTATAGGGTGTGGCTTGTTTTCCAACAGTTAAGAAATGTTCCAAGAGGTGCCTTTAATCCCAACACTCAGGAGGCAGAGGCAGGCAGATCTCTGAGGTCCAGGCCAGCCTGGTCTACAGAGCAAGTTCCAGGACAGCCTGAGCTACATAGAGAAATCCTGTCTCAAAAAGAAAGAAAGAAAGAAAGAAAGAAAGAAAGGAAGGAAGGAAGCAAGGAAGGAAGGAAGGAAGGAAGGAGAGAAGAGAAGGGAAGAGAAGAGAAGAGAAGAGAAAAAGAAAAGAAAAGAAAAAGAAATGTCCCTTGGTTGTATGGTGGAGGTGGGAAGATGTGTGCATATAAGTTTTATTGTTACCTCATTTTTTAAAAAGGAGAATCATAAAGAAACTAAGGAGGCTGGGAGGTAGCTCAGTCTGGAAAGTACTTGTCGCTCAAGCGTGAGGACCCAAGCTCTGTGTAAAAGTTGGGTATGAGGTCGTACATGTGTGATCCCAGCGCAGGGAGTTGGGGGTGGGGACAGTGACAAAAGGATCCCTGAGCTCACTAGACAACCACTGTAGCCAAGATGGTGAACCACAGAGTCAGTGAGAGCCGGTGCCTCAACGAGTTCGGTGCAGGGCTGGTGAGACACATTGGCAGGTGGAGACCTGCGGGCAGGGCTCAGCTCCCAGATCCCACAAGGCAGCAAAGGAACACACATCTAAGAGTTCTACCTGTGAGCATAAGCACACTTACACACACCTGCACACGCATACATGCCTTGCACACCTGTGCCTGTGCACACTTACATACATACACATGCCTCGCACATTTAACACACATCTACACACCCATACACACGCCTGTGCACATGCACACACATATGTTCAACACACACACATATGCACGCGTGCGCACACACACACACCATTAATTAAAATTACACTAGAACCCAGGGGGCCCACCCATTGCCATGCCTTGGACCAGACCAAAGCTGTATTGTCATAAACATTTACAGGAAAGCTGCCTGGGTCGAAGGGTGACGCTGCAGTGTGACACCATGTGTGACACACGGTGACACACTGCAGCGTCCACGGTGAGATGTTTGTTTGTTTGTTTGTTTTCTTTGGGGGGAAGGCTGCAAAGGCAGAGGGTGGAATGTGGGGGGACAGGGAGCTGAGTGGGATTGGGGTACATGATGTGGGGTTCACAAAGAATCAAAAGTTGTTTGTTTTTTTATTATAACAGAGTGTGACTAAGAAGACAGCATGTCTACCTCTGTCTTCCACAAACATGCACATGCACACACAGACACAGCTCCCGTGCACATGCACACACAGTGTGGGTATACACCGACACACACACATACACAGAGGAAAAGCACGTATGGATCCCACAGGTAGCCCAATGGCAAGATCATTTTGAAGTACGGGGACCCTGGAGCCAGGACCTTTGCCATACAGGCCCCAAACAGGAAGTGGGGTCCAGAGAGATCACAGCGGAGCACACAGCGGGCTCTAGAGGCGGAGGTTTGCCAGGTGCGAGGTGGGACTTTATCCTTTCTATGACAATTGGTTGTCATCCGGTCAGCGCACCTCCAGATGTGCAAGGTGGAGGTGAGGAATGGGGGGAGCAGAAGGGAAGGTGAGCGAGAGCGCGCTTCCACGTGCACCCGCGTATACCGGGCTTCCATTTCCCCAAGATGTCCACCTGCTTTTTATGAATATAAGTGGATTTGTGACAAGCGTTGAAGCTGCACAGGCGCCATTCATACACGGGGACAATTTTACTAGATAATAGACCATCGCGCAGGATACAATTTAAATTAAAAAATGCAATTTTCACCTTGAAATGAACAAATGATTACAATTTCTATACAAATTAAGGCATTCAGCCTCTCTTTCAGTAGTGGCACCAGCCCATGAAATATGACATAATTACCATGAAATACATTTTCAAATATTTTGATTTTTTTGTCCACCGCTTTTTAAAAAACATAGGCCGCCTTCTAGCTCTCCGGGTGTGTGCTGGCATTTTCCCACCTTCTGGGAAAAACACATTAAAAAGAAAAGCCGAGGTCCTCCCCCCCTCCCGCGAAGATGAAGTTGCCCCCTCCCTGCCCACCCCTCCTCCCGCTGCCTCACCCCTCTGAGCCCCCCCCCACGGCCCTCCCTTCCTCCTCCCTTGGCTCAGAGATAAAATTGAAAAAAGGCAGACAGGAGGAGAGGGGACGCAGACGACCAGTTCCAAAGCCCGAGATTTATCTAAGTTGCTACGCTTATCTGTGGAATCGCATCTGTTGGTTATCTCTCCAGCCAAGGACTCAGCCGCATCCCGCCGCCCCCCCCCACCCCGAAAATCTCTCCCCGGCCCGCCCCATCCCCGCCCCACCCCCACCCCCACCTCCGCTCTTAGTTTTTAATTATTTCTCCGTTCAGTTGTCTCTTTGTGGCTAGAGAGGAGAGGATTGAGCACACAGCCTGTGGCTTGATCCGGTCTGATGGAACTTGAGGGCTCAAAAGGCAGCGATGAGGAGAGGTACTCGGTGGTCTCGGCTCTCTGTCCCTGAGTGGAGTTCTTGTGACATTGATGAAGGACATTGCTGTCCAATTCTGCCTCGTCCCTGGGTCTGTAAGGCCGCCATCTTGAATGTTCCATTCCCCTTGGTCTGAGTTTGAGCTGGGTTTCTTGGGCCAGAGACCTAAGGACGGACCTCGGGCCTCTCCTCTGCTTCTTGCTTCTGAGCCCCCTTCCTCCATCCTGCACAATGTATGTGACGGCATTCTGACTCCCAACTCCCCAGAAATTGTCCTCAGGACTTGGCTTCCACCTGCTGCTGGGTCCTCAGCATCCTGCCTGGCCCCCAGCATGCTCCACTCCGCTTAGG
Organism: Micromys minutus; assembly: GCF_963924665.1. Classification (NCBI taxonomy): domain Eukaryota; kingdom Metazoa; phylum Chordata; class Mammalia; order Rodentia; family Muridae; genus Micromys; species Micromys minutus. The sequence goes on along the minus strand of NC_137978.1, from coordinate 53,039,382 downwards.
TTCTGGCCCTTCCTTCCAAGTACCATTACATCTTCCAAGTGTCCTGTAGGGAGGACTTCCCTCACAGCGACCCATCCAACCTTGCATGGTGAAAGCGGACAGATATTCTAGACCCAGGTAGAGAAATGAGAAAGGAGTCAGGTCTCCCAGCAGTTTATTTAGAAGGTGCTTTGTGGGCACCCCATTTGCACCGACCTATCTTTCCCTACACCCGTCCCTTCCCTGGTAACACCAGGATCACACCCCAATTCAGAAAGCAAACCAGAACATCTTCGTGGAGCAAGAACAGAATTTAAGAGCAAGGACACTGAGTTTCACAGTCTAGCCTCCGTTGCTTTCCCTTGGACAAATCTGACCTCTGTGCCTCAGTTTCCCAGGGTAAGGTGGGGATGATGGTTCTTCTTCTGCACAGAGGCTGGAAGATGCCCTTCAACAATGCCAGGGAGGCGGTCGACAGGGTCCACCGCTCTCTTTGTTCTCTGGTTCCGAGATTGCTAAGGAATTTAGAAACGGTTAACAATCCAGGTCCGGCCAGACGGCTCTGCAGATAGAAGCTCTTGCTGAGCCATCCTGAGGGTCTGAGTTCAATCCCCGAAACCCACAGCGGAAGAAGAGAACGGAGCCAACTGCCGAGTCTTCCTCTGACCTCCTTGTCTGGTCGTGGAGACATGGGACATGTCATGGGACATACATATGTCCATATTTACAGACACTTCATCTTCATAGACACACATACATGACAGCAGTAATATGATACTCCCCAAGAAGTTGATAGCAGGCGCTGGAGGGATGGCTCAGTGGTTAAGAGCACTGACTGCTCTTCCAGAGGTCCTGAATTCAGTTCCCAGGAACCACATGGTGGCTCACGACCATCTGTAATGGGATCCGATGCCCTCCTCTGGCCTGCAGGTGTGCATGTAAGCAATAATAAATATTTTTTAAGTTGATAGCAATAATAAGACACTACTTCAGTTGGGAGTGTAACTGATAAAGTAAGTGTTGGTGGTCTCTAGCACCCCAGTTAAAAAATAAAAAAGAAGGGTCTCGGAGTGTTTTCCTGTGATCCTAGCACCTCAGAGTTAGAAATGAGATCCCTGTGGGCCAGGCATTAATTCCAGCACTCAGGAGGCAGAGGCAAGTTGATCTCTGTGAGTTCGAGGCCAGCCTGGTCTGCATAGTGAGTTCCAGGACAGCCAGGGCTATAGAGAGAGACCCTGTCTCAAGAAGGAGGAGGAGGAGGAGGAGGAGAAAGAAGGAAGGGAGGAAGGAAGGAAGAAGAGACAAAAAGAAATGGGAGATGAAGGAGGAGGAGAAGGGGACAAGAAAGGGGAAGAGGAGGGAAGAAGGAGGGGACAAGGAGGGAGAGAAGAAAATCCTGTAGTTTGCTGACCAGTCTGTGCAACAGGATGAGCTTCAGGCTCAGTAAGAGACTCTGTCTCAAAAAATAAGGTGGAAGGTGACAGAGGAAGACAGTATTGACCTCTGGCCTGCACAAGCATGTAAATACATATTCATGTGCATCTGTACACACATTAACATGCATGCACACACACTGCTGCATACACTCAGGCATACATACTCACATACTGACCAACCCTCTCACATACCACACTTACACTGCAGGTACACTCAAAGGCACACACTCATAGGCATACAGACACTGGCACACACATACTGAAACACTCATACACATATCACACACACACACACACACACACACACACACCTTCCAGTTCCCCCAAAAGGGTTCAAACACCCATTATTTAGAAACTGGTTCACTGGCAGGATGAATTTGACACCAGCCTTTACAAGATGAACGTGTGAGCCCCAGGGAAGGGGAAGGGAGGAAGAGGAAACAGGAAGAAGAGAAGATGGTCACTGCATTGTGTGTTGCTCCCTGCTGTCAGCCAAGGGCTCTTCGCAAACGATTTACACGTGCCTTTAACCTCAGTATTCAGGAGTCAGAGGCAGGTGGATCTCTGAGTTCGAGGCCAGCCTGGTCTATTGAGTGAGTTCCAGAGCAATCAGGGCTACACAGAGAGACCCTGTCTTGAAAACAATACAACAAAAAGATCCAGCCTGGGGACCAAAACCATACGGACAACCGGCAGCCTGAACGAGATGAGAATACACCGTTTCCCTCCTGATGCGAGGCACAGGGAGCTGGCTATTATGCCCAGGACACTCTGGCCAGACTTGAACCCTAGCGCATCCGCATCCGAGGCAGTGGAGGTGAGGAGAGAGCAAGAACCGTCAGGGGGCCAGGATGCATCCTGGTTCCTCAGAACTCCTGCACGGCTTGTTTATTTAGTGTTGTCATCCTCTACATCCTCAGCTGCAGGATTCACAGACTTAATCAATCTGATCAAAGATCTCACCTGTCCCCACAAGTGTCACAGGGGTGTGAGAGAAAGCACTCTGGGAATCCACCCACACCCAAGGCACCAAATATGGGCAAGTGAACCCCAACATTACTTAAACGGTCCATTATCTGTTTGGTTCTGCTGAGGATGGAATCCAGAGCCTTGTGAACACCAGCCAAGCACTTATTCTACGGCTACCAGAAAGGTCCAAAAAAAAAAAAATTTACATTTCCGCAAGAACACAGCCCCAGAATGAGCCAACCAGGTTTTGTCATCCCCTCGTCACAAAGATGGGAGCCTGCAGGGGTCTGATTGGGGTCCTCTGCATATATGTTATGGCTGAGTAGTTTGGTGTTCTTGTGGGACTCTGCCCAGTGGGAGCAGGAGCTGTGTCTGACTCTTTTGTCTGCTTGTGGGACCCTTCCCCTCCCACTGGGTTTCCTTATCCACCATGTGATGGCATGTACCTGGTCTTACTAGAGCTTGTTCTGCCCCGTTTGGTGGATGTCCTGAGAGACCTGCTCTTTTCCGAGGGGATGCAGAGTCGGGGTAGCCCTGGGGGAGAGGGGAGGCGGCAGGGCGAGATGGGGTAAGGAGGGGAGGGTAAACTGCGGTTGGGATGTGACATATGAGAGAGGAATTTAAAAAACAAATGTTTACGTTTATTTATCTCTTTGGGGGGAAGGTAGGGGACAGGCACCGGCCACAGTGAGCATTTGGAGAAGACATGAAGAAGTCACCCTCGTGATGTGTGCTTGAGACATCTCTGAGCTGAGGGTGGTAGTAGACGTCTGTTAAATCAGAACTAAAGAGGATAGGACAGGAAGATTGTGAGTTCAAGGCCATCTTGTGCTAAAAAACAAGACCAATAAAAAAAAAGTCAATCCTGAGTCAGAGTCTCAGAGTCAGAGTCTCAGAGTCTGTGAGATCCGTGAGTTCAAGACCCCACTGGTCTACATAGCAAGTTCCAGGACAGCCAAGACAACATAGAGAGACTTTGTCTCAGAAAAACACAAAAACAACTAAATAGAAATAGTTTTGTTTTTTTTTAATCTTTGGACTCAACATAAGAAGCCAGGTGCTAGACTGAAGACTCCATGGGTGGAGCGCTTGCCAGGCAAGAATGAAGACGAGGGTTACCATCCCCGGAGCCCACATAAAGCCACACAGCTGCAACCCTAGTGATCCTGTGGCAAGATGGGAGGTGGAGACAGGAGACCATGGACCAGCTAGCCTGACATAGGCGTCAGCAAGCAATGACGAGATGTGTTTCTGCCTCAAACACGGAGAAAGGTGAGGACAGGCACCTGAGGCTGCCCTCTGACCTGCACCTGTGCACCCTCCCCCCCACATTATAGAGGTTAGAAGCATCGTGTGACCTACCCCATAGAAGGGACAGTGAGAGGTGCACTCAGCCTTTAGAGTTTGGAATCATAAGCATATCTGAAAATTTTTTCAAGTTTAAAACATTTCAGGAAGGCAAAGAATAGAGGGCTCTTGTAAAAACAGCCCCAGAAAGATGACTCGGTGGTTTAGAGTGCCTGGGTTGGATCTCTAGCACCCACATGGTGGCTCACAACAGAACTAAGTTCATTTGCACAAGAAGCCTGTGCTAACACGTCTAACTTATGCAGAGGCAACAACTGTCTATGCTCAGAAAAACATCACCTGCAGAGTAAAAGTATGTGCAAAGGCCCTGGGGTGGACTCTCCCAGATTCTGACAGAAACAGGATCTCAGCTTCCTCAGACCTTAAGTTTCTTTCTGGATAGAGAATGACAGTGGCTACCAAGTCCTGAGGCTCCCCAAGACTCAGGCACCATGCTGAGCCCCCATGAACCCGCTCACCATTGTTAGTTCATCACTGATTCTGGAGTGGCCACCACCAGTGGCTATGGCGTTACCTAACAATTGTGTGTCACCCAGCGTGTCACCCAGCACCCCCAGACTCCCTGCATGTGTCGCTTTGACTTGGAGGTCCCCCATTGCCTTCTCAGACTTCCTGGAGACACTCATCACACATTCAAAGGCAAGGGCTACATCTCAGGGGTGGGGATATATTCCAGCACCTACCTAGCATTCGCTGGGCTCCGTGCCCAGCACCACATAAAAACCAGCTGTCATGATGCACGCCTGTGATTCCCACATTCAAGGTGTGGAGGCAGGAGGAGCAGAAGTTCTCAGTCATCCGTGGCTATGTACGAGGTCTGAGGCCAGCCTTGGCTATATGAAGCCTTGTCTAAGTGGAAGAGGGTAATTGATCTATACCCTGCCTACCTCTTCCTCTCACTCAGGTCTTCCTTGTCCCCCACTTTCTAAAGTTGTCCTTTAACGGTTCCACAGCCCTCAGGGTGCTTCACCACATGCCTCAATGTCTTCGACATTAAGCATCCGAATTCAGCAGTTACATCTCTGAAGCCCCAGTAGTTAGACGCCCAGCCCATTCCTCCATGTGCCCCAGCTGCATGCACCAAGGGCCTCAGGGCCACCTTTGTGACCCTAGCTACATCTGCATCCTCAACAAGAAAAGCATCCCCATTGTGGTCCAGTAGGATGCAGAGACTTGAAACTCAGATACTCTAGGTGTGAATCCTGGCTCTTGAACTAACTAGCTGTGTGTGTGTGTCAAGTAAGTGTGTAAGTGTGTATGTATGTATGTGGGTGCTTCTGTGTGTGTATCTGTATGTGTCTGTGTGTGTGCCTGTGTGCATCTGTGTGTGCATGTGCATGTGTGTTTGTGTATGTGTCTATGTATGCAACTGTATGTGTTGTCTATGTGTGTATATCTGTGTGTGCATATGCATGTGTGTTTGTGTGTGTGTCTATGTGTGAATTGTATGTGTCATCTGTGTATAGATAGATGTGTGTGCATCTGTGTGTGCATCTGCATGTGTGTTTGTGTGTTTGTCTATGTATGCATCCGTGTGTGTCATCTGTGTATGTGTGTGTATATATATGTGTGTGCATCTGTGTATCTCTATGTGTGTCTATGTATGTGTATCCGTGTGTGTCATCTGTGTATGTGTATGTGTGTGTCTATGTGTCTGCATCTGTGTGTCTCCGTGTGTACATCTGTGTGTGTCTATGTATATACTTTATTGGGGGTTTTGGGGGTTCATGAGGATCACAGGGCTTGTGTGGAGGCCAGAGTCAGTTCTCTCCTCCCACCATGTGGACTCCAGGAATCAAACTCAGGTTTGGCACAAGCACCTTTCCCCGTTGTGCCATTTCCTTGGCCCTCGGATAAGTTTTTATGTTCCCTGTTTCTCAGTTTCTAGCCATTAAAAACCTACTTCTTGGTGCCAGACCAGTATCTCAGTCAGCGAGTGCTTGCTTGGTAACCACGCAGCCCTGGGGTCCCTACACAAAGCCGGGCATAGTGGTGGACACTTATAATCCAAGCACTAGGGAGGTGGAGAGGTCCTTGGGGCTCACTAGCCGCCAGCCTAGTCTCCTTGGTGAGCTCCAGGCCAATGAGAGAACCTGTCTCAAAACACATTCAAGGCCAGGAATGGTGAACACAGCTTTAATCCCACACTTTGGAGGCAGAGGCAGAGGCAGAGACAGACCTATGAGTTCCAGGCCAGTCAAATCTCAAACAAACAAACAAACAAACAAAAATGGTTAGATTTTCCTCTTGTTTACACACACACACACACACACACACACACACAAATATGCACACATACAAATTAAAATTATAATGACCATCTCAGGCATGGTTTTTCAGAAAAACAACCGCCTGGTAGCCGACACTCAACATATGCTGGAAATGACAGACTGCTCTGGGCCCTCTCCACCCTGGGCCAACCTCCCTTCTTCTCAGTCCGAAAATCCAGGTTCCATCTGCCACAGCCAATCCTGTGAGCCATGTTTAGAGGCCCCCTTCACCTGTAAACCCTACTTGTTCATTCTTGCTCCCACCCAATCCCACACCCCCACCCTCCCCCATCCCACCTCCCAGCTCCAACCCCAGACAGGCTAGTCTTAGCTTTCTCCCATCCTCCCACCCCACCCCCATTAGCTTGACAAGCCCCGATCTCCTGAGAGCATCCAGGACCTACCTGTCTCTGCATCCCCACCGGGCTCTCGGCGTCTCATAAATATCTTATGGAACAAACATCAGACATGAGGTTTCCTAAATGAATCAGAAACCAGACCTGATGATGCCAGCCTAGTACCCCAGCTACTCTAGAGGCTGGGACAGCAGACTATCAAGCTAAGGGGTGACCCACTCAGGGATGCAAGGGCTGGTGTAGGGACAAGGGAGGAGAAGGTCTCGTCACTTGTCATATTAGAGCAACCAATAGGAGAGATCGATTGACAGGAGAGCTGTGTACAGGGTCCCCTCCCCACCTCCCATCGTCCCTGTCCGCTGTGAGCATCTCCTTCAGCCCTAGACCCAAGTCCCTGGCCTCCATCTCTATCTGTTGAGCGTGTGACCCTGGCTAAGTAGCAGGCTCATGAGAAGAACCAGCAGAAGACCAAGGCGTACCAGGAACACTTGAGAGGGCTACAGGGGAAGGAGGCCGGTCGGTGGGTGTTCGGGCAAAAGGAAGAATTGACTAAATGCTATTTGATAAACATTTATGTAGTGTTCTCTGTGTTACGGGGCACTCAGGACTCAAAAGACCTATAGGTGGGGAAACTGAGGCCCAGATAAGTGTGAACAGGTCTGGAGAATAAAATTGGAGTTTCTGCCCTCCACACCCCCATGGGAGTGAGGCTCCCAGACAGAGCAAGGAAGGGAGGTTTCTCTGGAAGGGAAACCCTTCACCCTTTCTCTAAGAGTACGGGCCACTTCTGTCTGGAGCCCTCAAGAATAGGTCCCAGACTTTACAGATGAGCAAACTGAGATGACCCACCCAAGCTTGCCTAATAAAGCCCTATCATGCCTTCCCACACAGGAGGAGACCTCCACAGATAGAGCAGGTTCGGCAGGTGAGGTCCAACTGCCCTCCTCCCACTGCACCTGGCCTTGCCCCCAGGGGATAAGCAGTGGCGTCTTGAGCAGGGCTCCTGACCCTGTGCCTCCTGTTCGAGTCTGTCCCCTACCCCAGCAACCCCTGTGCTTCCCCTATACCCCTCAACTGTCACGGATTATTTAGGGGACCCTGGGGACAGGGGAAAGGACATCTGGATTCAGTTATGGGGCCTAGCTGGGGGTCGGGGGTGGGATGCTAAGCCAGCAGAGTAGTGGGCCTAAATCAGTTTCAGAGCTTCGGCTGCTGCAGCCTGGTGCTGGCGGGTGAGGGGCCCAGGGCCTCAGATCCCGGCGGGCAGGAAGGTGGATAGGGCAAGCATGGGGCCTTCCTGAGTGGCTGGGCCAGGCCGGCTGAAGCAGGATTAGGAAATTAGTTCAGGTGGCCGAGCTGGGCAGGGGTTGGTAAAGGTGGCCCCAGGCTGTGGCCCAGCCCGGCTCGGCCTCCACCTCCCTGGGGACACTGGGCACCTCAGGTTAGGGAGAATATGGTTTGGTTTAGGGGCTGACCCCACAAAACAGAACAGATCAAATTCAGCTAGACATCCCAGGCCAACCATGCAGGGAAGGTGTCACTAGAGAGCTGGGTGGAGTCTGCTCAGGGAATGTGGATCCTCACCGAAGGGGCATTTGGGGACTTTGTGGTGTTCTGGCTGCTATCAAGTATGTTTTGCAAGGAGGGAGTGACCCATATGCCCTAACCAGGCTCTGTCTTTACACTGTGTGGACACTGGACAAGAAGAGGGGACAACAGAGTTTGGGGAGTAGCCCAGCCTCCTGTGTTCTGAGAATGTCTACTGGCTTATCCCGTCCATGTGGTGGGCTCAGGAACCTGGGGGAGGGGCCAAGGGTGGCTTGCTGGAGACTGGTACCCAGGCTGTGGAGAGGAGGAGGAAGGCATTCTGAGCCGGGTTCCCAGAGGGATAGTGACATCAGTGAGGTAGATAGCCAAAAAGGAGCGGAGGACTCACTGGAAAGTTCCGAGGGAACAGGCTTTGGATGTCAGTCAGGAGCCACTTGGGATTTACAAGCATCACTGGCGTGCTAGACACTGAGTGTGAGAAGATGGCCACGGTGTCACTCACAAAATGAGGTGAAGACACTGTGGTGAGACCAGCCTAGCCCTGGATGAAGAGGGCCACGTGAGTCCCCATAATTGTAGACCGCATTTACTGGAAACTTCCAAAGATCCAGACTTGTGTTCCCCTCTGTGTCTGTCTCTCTCTCTCTCTCTCTCTCTCTCTCTCTCTCTCTCTCTCTCTTTGTATGTATGTGTGCACACATGCGTGTGCTTGCTTCCATGTCTCTGTCTCTCTGTCTCTGCATGTGCATGTGCACACGCATGGTGCCTGGTCTCTTCCAATCACTTCTCTGCCTTCTGTTTTGAGGCAGGGTCTCTCACTGAACCTAGTTCACTGAGCAGAAGCTGGCCAGACAGCACACTCCAGCATCCTCCTGTCTTAACCTCCCCAGGGCTTTTGTTACACAGGTCCTGGGGATCCGACTCAGGTCTTCATGCTTGCAAGGCACCTTCTCCTCAGTCCCTCAGCCTGGCTCCAAGCATTGTCGTATCACACGGGAAATAGCATTATTATCCCCAAGTAAGCAAGAGCTTGTTGTTTGTTTGAGACAAGGGCTCACACCTTAGCCCAGATTGGACTGGAACTTATTAGATAGCCTAGGCTGACCTCAGACGTGTGACGATCCTCTTGCTTCAGCCACCTGAATGCTGGGATTGCAGCCTTAAGCCACCACACCTGGCTAGGGAAAAAAAAATGTCACAAAGAGATGCCATTTTTTTTAAAAAGGGTTCAAATCTGAACCCATATTACACTAGACATGTCCATAAACAAACTAACAATATTTAAAAAAAAAAAAAAGGAACAGTTAGAGGCTTTGAGGTTGGAGAAACTCAAACTCTTTCTTAGACCTACTATGTGGCCTCAAACATATAACTCAACTTCCCTGAGCCACACTTTCTTTGTCTAAAAAAATGGAAATGGAGTCTTCTCTGGAATTTTTGTGAGTACTGTATGAAGCAATATAGGTGAGTTCTGAGCCCCAAGACTAACACATAGTAGGTATTCAATATATAATCCTTAGGTCAGAGACTAGAGATTGACTGGGGGACAAGATGACACCATGAGGATCCAGTCGTATCTGAGTTCTGTGGGAGCGGTGGTCCTGTGGACTGAGGAGGTGTTGACACAGCTCCTGAGGCAGGTCTGGGCCACCGGGGTGTGAGACTTCACCTCACCCAATGGCTGCAAATGCTATGCTCCAGGCTCTTGGTACCTGACTCTCAAGTGGTGTTTTTCAGGCCAAGATGAGGCCCAAGATGACAGTTGAGGTGCTGTGACAGTGGCCAGAAGGTTGTTGGAGATAGAAGCTCTTAGGGTGTTCAGCCAGAATATAAGATAATGGTGCATGTGTGAAATAACTGTGCATGTATGAGTTCAAGGCCAGCCTCAGCTGAATAGTGAGTTCAAGGCCAGCCAAAGCTATGAGGAAACGCGACTGATAAACAGTTGAGGGCAGGACTGTCCTCAACTTGAGTCCCTCTTACTCACAGCCTGGACAGTCTGAAAAGCCCAGAGTTGCTCACACCCTAATGTACACTGTTCTGATTCTCAAATGAACTGGTCTGGTCACTGCCACATGCTCCTGGGTGACAGGTATGGCTGGTACTGATGTCCGGAGACATCCAGTGGCTTCACTGAGAACCTGTAGTTATCAGTAGCACACCCTATTTCAGCCAGACCCTGCCTGGCTGCAGGCCACCTGTCTGTCCCCTAAAGCCACCTTCTAGGTCCCTCTGTGGCTCAGTGATGCACCGAGGTCAATTTCCTGTGTTCTGTGGATTTCTAGAAAGACAGATTGGCAGGCAGTGGGCAGAGAATCGCAGGACAACTCCTGCTTCTGTCCTGGGAGAAAGAGGTCTGGGTTTTGAGAACCTGCCTCCAAACCCCTGAAGACAAGGTTCAAAGCGCCCTTGTGTGACATCCTGCTGAGTGACCCTGGGCAGGAAGCTCCGTTTCTCTGTACCTCTGGTTCTTTGCCTGCAAGATAAAGCTTGAGGCTGAGCTACCTCCTAGAGTGCAGGGTCAAATGCCTCAGTGCTGCTGAGCATTTGCTGTATGTGTTCGCTCAGCGTGTCTCTAGTTGGCACCTGGCATCAGACTGGACTTCCATGCTGAAGGTCATAAAGTTCCAAAAGATGGATTTTCCCAACAACAGCAGCGATGTCAGAGTCCAACAACACTGGCCCCCAGCTGGGCCTTGCAGTTTTCTTAGGAGTTCCATTATGTCCTACCAGGTAGTGGTTTCACTACCTCAGATGCTCTGCCGAGAGGCCAGAGGACCACCACACAGTCCAATGATCCCAGAAGCCAGGCCTCCGGTTCACTCTAAGCTCCAGACACTAATTTGATATACCAGGAACCCTCAGTCCCTTGAGGTGTCTATGACCATGTGTTGATACTCTCTGGGTGTTTGCCGAACACCTACTGTGTACCAGGCATTAGCCCATCGCCCTGCTGATCCACTTGTAAAGTCTCTGATCAAGGTACCCACAGCCCAGGGCAGGAGACCAGTGAGAAACGACATGGAGGGATGAGACTCGAGATGTCTCAACACAGCAAGGGACATGGTGAAGGTGACAGAAAGCCCTAGAAGATCACAGACCTCTTGGGAAACAACAATAAAAACTGAGCACTGTGGCCTTCAAGTAAGCACACACTCATTGGGAAACAGCGCGGAGCAAAGTTGCAGAGGCTAAAATGGAATTTGTGGGCAGGAAGCATGCAGAGCTGGTGACTGGGCACATGCCACTCTCAAGACCTGTTCACAAAGGGTTACCAGCTGAGGAGGAGCAGGTGTGGGGGGGTGCGCGCTCTCGTGCTTGGGCACCTGTGCACAAGCACTTGTGCATGTGTGTGCATGCACCTTGTGCGAGTGCACTTGTGTATACCCATGGGTGTGTGATCCAGAACCCCCTTACTAGATGCACCCTTGAGTGCTGAGTTGCTCACTGCATACCACAGGGCAGGAACTGGGGACCTAGCCTTTTCCTGACTTTTCTATTTCCGCAATATCCTTGGCATCAAGAGTGCCCATTCCTTGGCCTGCCCAGCAGCCTCGGGGCAGGAAAGGGCAGCGGCTCCTTTAAGGCAGGCCCCAGCTGGGCTGCCTGGATATTGGAGCGGGGACCTAGATTAGGTGGCAGAGGCGCAGGGCCCCGGCCAGATGCGCCTGAGCGGGGCCTCATTATGTATTCATGAGCTGTGAGGAAAAGAAATAAAAGGATTCATTATCGCCCAAACTGTTACTAATGACATGTACCTGGAGCCCTCGCACCTCTGGAAATCCAATACGACACAGTCCAAGAGAAAATACATTCCTGCCTAGGCATACCGCTGCTGCTGAGTCCCCTCCCTGCCCCGTTCATTGTCATTCACTGGGGCGACATTTACAATTCTCCTACCATTATGTCCGACCAGGGCCTCTGAGCCTCTGTCATGACCTGCACATTAACTGAAAATTGGAAATTCTACAGCGTGGCCGTGGCCGTGGAGGGCCGGGGACACAGCGGGGAGTAGGAACCAAAAGAGTCCAAGCCAGAGATGGGCATGGGGACTAGAGGACGAGGGCTGCCGTTGTCCCCAGTCTACCCCTCACCTGCCCTCACTGAGTCCATCCTGATGCCCAGGTGGCCTTCACCCCTTCCCCCTCCAGGAGAGTCCTCCCTCTTGAGGGACAATTGGGGTCCTTTGTTCCCTTCAAAGCTCCGCCTGGGAGAGTGCACTAAAAAGCACTGTCTCTCCCATGCTAGCAGGTTGACCCAGGCGCCTCCTTTTCCTTGGAGGGAAGAGACTCGGGTTCAGGCAGACCTACCAGCTCAAGGTCAACTGCAGAACCCAGCTGTGACCTAGGATTGCAGCGATCTGGGACCTGCCTGGCCTGGACGACATGTGGCAACTCCAGGCACAGGCCAGAACCCTCCACAGGCCCTCCTCAGCTGACGCCATCTCAGAATAACGAATTTTCAGTGTCAAATATGCCACAGAAGTCAGTTTTGTCTCAAAACCAGATTATCCAGTGATTCTTCGTAGGTGCTGAATTTGCCAGTGTGAGCTTTGTGACCGCCCACTGTGGGCCTGGCTCACCTGAGACGAAGAGGGCCAGTTCCCCACACCTTAGGCAGCTCTTCTTTGCTGCAGATCTTCTTGTGGTCAGATGTGGTCACGTGGGTGTGTTCTTGTCTGTGCAATGTAAGCAGAAGGGGACCAGACCCTTGTGAGTCATGCTGTAAAAAGAAATTCCTTCCTCTTCATTGGGTTGCAGGTGAGACGGCCAGGAGCTGCTGCAACCGTCTTGTGAGGAGAGGCACACTGAGAAACGTGTAGCTGTCACTGGTAAGCTCAGACCTCGGAAGTGTCACTTGGGGAATAACAGAAAGGAATCCATTAAACCCGCTAGTTTGGGTTAGCCAAAATGATGTTGGGAGTTACTCGGTCCAGGAGTTTAGAGTGTACCCTGACTAATACATTTGCCCATCACCAGACCCCTAGAAAGCTAGGACTTGGCCTCACTGTATCAAAAACACTGTTGTCAAGTAGACCTGCAGTAAGTACTTGTTGAATAATCTAGCAAGTGAGCCACTCACAGTAGGCGACATTAGTTAAAGGCCTGTTGGTGTTTATAAATATTTACACTCCCATTCTTTCTGGTGTCATGCCACGCCCCCACCCCCTATTCCCCCACCAGACAGAGTTCACTAAGGATTCTGACTGTTCTCCAATTTACTGTGTAGACCAGGCTGGTCACAGAGACCCAGCTGCTGCTGCCTCCCAAGGATTGGAATTAAATATCTGCACCACTAAACTCCCACCCTTCTGTTTTGTTTTGTTTTTAAACTAGATCTTATGTAGCTCAAGGTGGCCTTGAGCTTGCTATGCAAATGAGATAACCTAGACCCCAGGGTCCCCTGCTGTCATCACATGCTCTCTCAGAGGCCCAGGACACTCGTGATAATTTAGATTGTCACCGGTAATGTTTGGTCAAGCTTCTCACCTTCCTAGTCCAGTGTGACGGTCCCTGGTATTCTGGACACTCAGGGACTCTGGACCCCACTAGTCACAGAGCCTATCCTAACATAGGAGCAGGCTGCAGCAGGCCCGGCACCCTAGGTTGGTGGAGCAGTCTGGTGAGGAGGCCAGATTTAGACCTCAGCACCAGGGGTGGACTTTAAACCTCAGCACTAGGGGTAGACATGGTGATGAGGGAGGCGGATGCCAGACCGAGGAGCTGAGGGCATCTCCACGCAACCCTTGGGGGACAAGTCAATTGTCCCCATTTTCCCACCTGACCCCCTCATTGCATCTTCAACCCCACACGTTAAGTGAGCATGTACTATGTGCCAAGGACCAGGGAAGCTGCACGCAATAGAAGCAGCCATTGGTTTTCAGCAAAGCTTACCCGCTTATAGCATGGAATACTCACTTCCCAGCAGTTGGCTTCCCCCGGGTGTTTTTCAGCATTTCGGAAGAAGTTTGTTTATAAGGTCATTGCAGGGAAACAGTAGGTAAGGTGAATTAAAAGACCCGGTAAAGGCTGGAGAGATGACTCAAGGGTTTAGAGCACTGGCTGCTCTTCCAAAGGTCAACCATCTGTAATGGGGTCTGATGCCCTCCTCTGGCACATGGGTATACATGCAGATAAAGCACTCATATAACAACAACAACAACAACAACAACAATAATAATAATAATAATAATAAAGATTTTATGGAGAACCACGGATCTGGGTTCAACTCCCAATGCAACCAGCAGCCAGACTAAGGGGCTCCAGCAGACAGCCAGCTCCTGCTGGTCTACAGACAGGAGACAGGTGAATCGTAGCTGGTGTTCTCCGTCCTTCAAGGAGCATCTCCCACAGTCCAGATAATTCTCGAACCCACCAAGGTTTGAGCTTGAGGCTGACTTTGAACTCCCAATCGGTTTCACCTTTGCCTCTGGAGTGCTGGGATCCCAGAAGTGTGCCACCACACTTTTCACATCTATTCTGCATTTACTGCGCACCAGGAGTGGTGAGTTAGCCAAACCCTCACGGCCAGCCACACTTTGAGCCATGAGGCGGGGCGGTCAAAGAACCCAAGGTCACACAGCAGCAGGTATTGCAAGTGGGCACAAAACCAGGCAGGAGCTGACTGTCACCATGACTGGACAATCACCATACCCCGCCACCAGCACCTCAGGCCAGGTGATGGAGCTCCCTTCACTGGCGGCCAAGTTCACACTGAGCGGAGGCCACTAGGGTGGCTCCTCTCTCAAGTTCAATGGTGTAATCCTGATGGATTTTGTTTGCTTGGCTTTGGATGAGACTCAGCACCTTGAGCATGCCAGGCAAGGGCCCTTCCACTGAGCTACACTTCCAGCTCCAGTTTCTTTGTTTGATGATGGTGGTGGTTTTTAATCAGGCTCTCCCTAGACCTCTTAGGTCAGCCTTGAACTCTGAAACCTCCACCCTCAGCCTCCTGATAGGCGTGAGCCACAGAGTCTCTTACTTACCTCTTAAAGTAAGATAGCATTGTTATGCTTCCTGAAGACCACCCCACCATCTGGGAGTCGCTGAAGTGGACACTGGGGTTCATCCCAGGGTCGCCCTGGCCACTGTCCTTACCCTCACCAGTTTCCAGTTGTCCGTCCTGGACACCTCTCCTCTCCCGGGCAACATCTGGAGAGTGATGCTTCAATCTCCTGGAGAAGGAACGTGGTGGATATTCCTTCCTAAGTTGTTGTGGTCATTGGCTAGCTAGCATAGGTGCACAAGGGCTGGGTTGACTTAGCCAGCTATAGAGCCGGATGCAGGTGCTACTTTTCCTTCTCACAGTGGCTCTTACCCCAAAGCTCCAAGTCCTGATTTCGTATCTGCTTCCGGGTCTACCTGGAATGCCCTCCCCCAAAAGGGCATTTTGTGGCTCTCTCTTCCTCCTTCTTTCCTCATGATAAGGTCTCCAGTACAAGTCTGTGCCCTCTCTAGAAGCCCCACTTCTTCCCAAATACCCACCATACCCACCACTCAGAGGGACCTCCACCAGCTTACCACCAACCCCAGGAAGCCAGGAGGCGGGCCCTGAGCCCAGCCTCAGCAGATACCAACATCTGCACCTGATGGGTCTGCATGACAGTAAGTATGGGGGAGGGGAGGGGCTACGGATCAGTTGGTACATGAAAGAAGCCCTGGGTCAGACTCCCCAGCAAAGTATTAACTAGATATGTTGGCATCTGCCTGTAATCCCAGTACTGAAGAACAGAGTCAGGAGGATCAGAAGTTCAAAGTCAGCCTTGACTACATAAGTGAGTTCAACCCTGTCTCAAAATAAGTAATAAATGCAAGTCTTTGGGAATGAATGGATAGGGGTCCTCAAGGACCCCTCAGCCTGGAGCTCAGGACTCTTACCAAGCAGCAGGCAGAAAGCAGGATGGACCCGTGGAACTCTCCACAGTGGCAGTGGCTACATCTGCCTTGGGTTGGGCCCAAACCATGGAGGCCTTTGGGTTGGGCCCAAACCATGGAGGCCTTGAAGCTACTGGGTTCCATTAGCAGCTTCATATTTTAGTGAGGGAGCTGTCAAAGGCCAAGGTGCTCCCACAAGAGACTGGCAGGAAGGAGGTGCTCACACAAAAGGCTGTCAGGGAGGAGGTGCTCCCACAAGAGGCTGGCAGGGGGGAATTGTTCCCACAAGAGGCTGGCAGGGAGGAGATGCTCCCAAGAGAAGCTAGCAGGGAGGAGGTGCTCCCACAAGAGGCTGGCAGGGGGGAATTGTTCCCACAAGAGGCTGGCAGGGAAGAGAGGCTCCCACAGGAGGCTGGCAGGGAGGAGGTGCTGCCACAAGAAGCCATCAGGAGGAATTGCTGCCATGAGAGGCTGGCAGGGAAGAGGGACAGGAGCTGGCAGTGGTTTAAGGAAAATACAGGAGTAGAAGCTGGTAGAAGCTGGCAGTGGGTAGGGGCCCAGGAAGCCTCCACCATCTGCCTGGAGGACTAGGTCTTCCTGCTTTTCACCAGGTTCTGTCTCTGCAGCCTCCATCCGTAGCAATGCTGGGCCAATCACTAGCCTTTCCAGATCTCTTTTCACAAAAGGAAGGAACTAGATACTCATCCCCACGATTGCCTCATAGAGACTGAAGGGCCACCTGACTAAGCATTCCCTGTGATGATCTGTTTCAACCTCTCTGGTCCACTGTGACTGTGAAACTCTTTCTAATGTGAGTCACTCAGGCCCGGTCTTAGGGAGGTTTTGTTTGCCTTTGTTTTTGTTGTTTTGTTTTGTCTTTTTCAAGATAGGGTTTCTCTGTAGCTCTGGCTGTCCTTTCACTCTGTAAACCAGAGATCTGCCTGCCTTTGCCCTGAGTG